>NC_044908.1:69598695-69850615 GCF_001633185.2 Quercus lobata
CTAAGGGTACTTCCCATGTAAGTCCTAGGAGATGGTCCAATACCCATCTAGAGAAAAAAGCACAAAAACATAAAACAAACAATAACAATATGAACATAAAGATAAAGAGAGAGATATATACACAAAAGTATAGGAAAATAAAGCAACAATGAACAATAAACAAGCTAAAGAAAATGAATTTATATATGGAAATGATGTTTACAAGATAATAAAAGAGGATGGGATGGGTGTACCCCATCCCTACAAGCTTACCCACAAAAATTACAAGCAAAACTAGATGAGGCTTTTTTGTGGTGGAATTTCTATAGAGAGAGAAAGAGAGAGAGAGACTCTTTTTTTTTTTAATTTCTAGGGCTATTTTTTCCAGAATTTTCTCACTTTTTTATGACTTTCCTCATTTTTTTTTCTCCCTATTTCTCTATTTTTCACTCATTAAAAGTTCCTTATTTTTACAAAAAATGAGGGGGTATTTATAGGGGGTGTGGAAAATGGGAGGCTAGCTTAGGTGTAAGCTTCCCATTTTTGCCACCTTATCAGCCTATTTCGTATTTTTCTGATTTCTGGACCACTTTCGTGTAGTTGTTTGGAGGCCTTCCTGAGCTCCGTTTTCTTCAAGCTTTATATTCTTGGAAAGATTTGGATGTCTAGTTTCCAAAGGTCCTATCCTCGCTTGATTTGGAGCTATAGTCATCAAGATATCATGCTTGGAAGGAAGGTGATGCAGTGCTGAAATATTCTGTGACGTTTTTTTCTTAAAAAATTCATATCTTCCAATCCAGGGCAAATATCGTCGAGCCCTTTTGATGAAAAATAGCTAAGACCTTGTCCTTCAATATGGTCCTGCCTGTTCGTTCCATTTCTTTCCCAATCGATACAGTTTATTGCGCGAAGTTGGGTAAAAAACTGCCAGTTTTTCCTTTTAAAAAAAATGAAGATTTTATTAGGGTTTTCAATATTTTAGTGATATATCATCCGTTTTAACTCCGATTTTGGAAAATAAACTATCATTTCGAAGGGAAAAATATTCCCTACAATATGGTCCAAAATTCAATATGATCCAATGGTCGAATCAAAAAGTCAACTTTTTTACCATACGTAATTAGTGTATTGGTCTTAATTGTTGCAAAAATGGTTTTTAAATATTTTGACCTTTTGATCCACCATCCAATCATGTTGTATTTATTTTTTACTCGTTTTGGCTTTAAAATTCATGATTTTTCACCTTTTTCAATTTTTTTGATTTTTTGATTTTTTGATTTTTTTTTTTTTGGTTGCGTGAATCGGGGCTTGACAAAATACAATATTGACAGGCGGCATATTAGGGCTTGGGTTAGTGGCGAGTGGAGGAATAGATGGGTCGGCAACTGTGCAGGGGGAGATGGATCGACGAGGAGTGGAGGAAGAGAGAGAAAAAAATGAAAGGAAGAGGAGAAGAGAAAATTGAATGAACACGATGTGGGATGAAGAGGAAATAGGAAAAAGAAAAAATGAAAAGAGAAAATATTATTTAGTTGGAGGATGAAATAAAGTATTGATATTTTGGTATAGTTTTGAGCTACAGTGCACTGCCATAGATGGCAGTTCATTGTAGCTCAAGTGGTAAAAATTTTAGCAATAACACCACTATTGTAACCTCATTTTTGTTATATTGGTTGTTAAAATAGCAATTTAGCAATTTGATACTATCAATACTAATGCTTTTAAGTGCTAAAACTGAACTTTAGTCTTTACTCTTTATCAATACATCAATTGTTTCATCGTACACATAAACATGGTTCAGTTTCTTACAAGCCTTCTAAATCTTTATATTAAAAATTATTAAAAATTTTGAGGCTGAACAAGGCCTGTATATTGGTTCACATCGATAATTGCACATCACATGCATCATCGAAAAATATGTACCATCAAATATAAAAATGAGAGTATGAGATGAAAACACAACAAATCATTGTACCCTGAAAAAAAGTTTTTTTGTTGTATTTTTTACTAAACTCTAATCTTTTCCTAGTAAATTATCTATCTACTGGAGAAATGTACTAAAACGTTTTCTTTATATATATTTTGCTATTATCAGAAAATAATGCAATTGGGATAAATTCTTTATCTTGTCTTTTGTTCATATTGGTGTCTTCTTCTTTTTGCAATCTTTTATTTATGCTCCAACCTTAAGCAAAGAATAAATGGATTAATTAGAAAAACAAAAGAATGAACTTGTCATTGGAATATTCTAATTGGTTTTTACACCGTAAAACCTACTAAATAGAACTCTTTGTAATGGGATCAACCAACCAACATACTGTATTGAGAATAATTTTACAAATTCTGATCATGTCCAAATTTTAAAATTTACTATTCCTATCATTTTAAATTTTCTACTAAAATTATAGCCAAACTAGGAAATTTATTAATGATGGGATTTTAATTGATGGGGATGCAAATCTTATCATTTGTAAAAAATTTGCTCATATGACAGTTTCTTCATCTAAACGCACAATAAATTTGGCAAGCGTGCATTATGAGCAACCACATGATTCAGAAACACTTTGAGCATTGATGTATGCACCATTTCACTTCCCCTTCCTCTATGAAGGAAATGTTAGAATTGATGTAGCAGCTGTCCACATTCCAATTTTTCATCAACTAGTGCAGACTTCCAAATATCATTGCCGTGTGCCTTGCTCGATCAAGCTTTGCCGTCAGTTTAATTGAGCTGTATGATCCTGATTTATTTATTTATTTTTCCTTCTGAATATTCACTATAGTGTTGGCAAAATGAATCAGTTTTTTAATTTTTTTCATAATGTATATGGTTGATAAATTGCAATATGGCAAGCAATAGTAACATAGTTAATATGGTGACTTCTACAACAAATGGCCCAAAGAAAAAGGAACTCTATATTCAAATTTGAGAACAAGGATTCATGATTCCATTAAGCATCTTGCTCCTTTGACAGGTCGGAAGTAAAGTTGATATCATCATAATATGTGTCCCATCTAATATTATTGATTAGTGTTGACAAATGATATATCTGCACCAAGGCTACTGCCCCAGTTAGAGATCAAGCATAAAGATCAAGCATGTATATATGAGACATAACATAGAAAACAGAAAGATAATAGTAATATTATTATTATTCAAATCTAGAAATCACATCTCATCAATGCACACCATATCAAACTCATCTGACCCTTTTGGAACCAACATCCACACCCCCCACCTTGCACACTTAAATCCTCCTATGTATAAACTTCACAGAGTTTCCTCCATATATGGACCATTTCATATATAAGGTATATGGAAGAATGCTGACATGGCTCCAAGTACTTACACTGTCTACCTTCGAGATTTCAAACCCATCCAAAGCCTTACCTGAATCATAAACATAATTAAACTAGAGAAATAGAACTAAATAGCATTCTCAACCTTGAAACAATGCAACCTAAATTGAAAGACACCCAAAAGGGCCAAAACTAAACGATCCCCTCTTCTAGTATCACTTCATTCATAAAGCTCTATTCCTCAATCTTCTCAACTGGGACTTCAGTGCTAGGCTCCACTGCTTTTTCAGCTGGCTTCTCTTCCTCAACTGGTTTCTCTACCTCAGCTGGGGCTGCTGCTACTTCAGTGGCTTCAACAGTCTCTTCTTTGGTCTCTTCCTCAGCAACGGGTTCTGCTTTCACTTCTTGAGTCTCTTCTGCTGGCTTCTCCGCTGCTGGCTCCTCTGTCTCAACCTTGGTTTCCTCAACCACAATATCCTTGGTCTCAACTTCTACTGGAGCTTCTACAGATTCTGGAGCAGCTGGTTGCTCTGCTGCTGGGGCTTCAGGTGTCACTTCTTTTGGTTCTTCAGTGACGGGTTCTGGGGCAGCGGGTGCAGCCACTGGCTCTACCTTTACTGTCTCCTCAGTCTTTGTCACTTCAGTTGTCTCATTGACCTCAGCCAATGCTGATGGAGCTGATGCTACCTGCAATACCCGATTTATCTTAAATGAACTAACCAATTGAAAAAGGATCTGAAACAACTCTGTGCTTTGTTTGATCAATTACTTATACTACCATTAACATATAGCGAAAGATTTAGGATTAATATATTGAAGAGAAAGACAATGATTAGTAAGCAACAGAAATATAATGCAGCCAATAACAAAAAAAAAAAATTCTAATAATTCAGTTTGAATTAAATTTACCATTTTGTAATTCTTTAATTTTTAGGCCAAAGGGTAATTTATCATGGTAATAGAGTATCGGTGATCTTGAGTTCAAACTTACCTTTTCCTAATAATATAAGCCTTTGTGACAAATGATCATTTATCAAAATTATTCAAGCAAAAAAAGAAAAACTTGGATTGATCAAATTAATGATCTTGTTAATGAAGTTGATGAATTGATCTATCAAAAGAGCTAGATTTAATTAGTTTGATATAAAACATTGCCGAAGCTCAAAGATAGAGTTAGTGTTATAGCACATGCACTGATATCATTTATAAGGTGGCACAAAACTCTTTTTTTTTTTTTTTTTAAGGTACCACAAAACTAGATGAAGATTGATTGATCTGTTACTCTCGTGAGAGAGCTAGATTGTGTTCAGTAACAGACCAAAAGGATCATGCTTTTTGTATGATCGTAGTAAAAGCAAGAACAATCATTCCCATTTCTAAAACTATATGGTCAGGTTCATCGGATGTTGTAAACATAGACAAGGGACTCTACGTGCAAAAAAAAACACGGTTTTCAATGAGAAATGGCAAATGGGCTTGTTGAAAACATCAAATATAACTCCACAAATACTTTGATCTTTCAAAGCTGGAATCGTTAGAATCATTTATATCAGAAGATGCAAATGGATTTTTCAAAAGCAAAGAACTAGACAAAAAATATATAAGCAAAAGTGAAGAAGAGATTAGTTAAATACCTCAACTGTGGCCATTTAGGACGCAAAAAGTGAAAAGTAAAAGAAAACTTGAAGAGAGAAAATTGAAAGAGGTGAAATATATGAGTAACAAAGGAATGAGAAAGAGTGCTTGTGAGTGAGTGAGTGAGTGAGGAGCTGATCCATGAGACAGCTATATATATAGTCTAATATAGAGATGGTGTGGAGAATACTAGAATTAATAAAAGGAAATGGGAGTGAGATTAGTGTGAGCGCCTTTAGAATCTTTGGCAAGAGGACAACTCACGTCACTAACACAAATTAAAAGACATTTGGTAAGTCTAGCTGTGAATGTTTTTCTTTTGTTTTTTTAAAGAATAAAAGTATTTTTAGATAAGTTTTTTTTTTTCTTCATTATCAATAGCCTTTGTACACCATTATTTGTATAAGCCAAATGGTGGAGGCCATTACTCAAATCAGTATCATATCTTATAAGTGGGTTTCTCTGTGTTTTTTAAGGTGGGGCATCATCAATACTGGCTATATATCATGCATCCATGTTCTAGCATTTATCTTTTCGCCATTGTTTTTGTGTTATCATAGACCCTACCATGAATAAGATTGCCACTCTATTTTTCCTCCCTGAATACGAATACACTACAACAACAACAAAGCTTTAATCTCAAATTTTTGGGTTAATTATAAATATTTAACTGACTATTCAAAATTGACAGGAAGTCGGAACGTTACGACTTGTATCTATAAATGTTTTATTCATAATAAAATGATTAAATTATATGTTGGCCATTAACTTATCACAATCCTCTTTCTCTTTTTTGAGTTTGGATTTGTCTCTAAACAAAATATTAACACTAATTGGATTTAGAAATGCGAACACTATGATATGAATAATTACAATCTGCCTTTCTAGTAGCCATTAAATTAGACCATCATATGATTTTTGAATTTTGGGAGTTGTTGTACTGAACCTTTTATGGTAATGTGTATGTAACTATGGATAGAAATTTTTTTTTTTTTTTTTTCCTTTTTACGATTTGGCTTGAATTCAGTGTTCTAATACATTGCACTGAATACAATCAAATCTAAAATTTGCTTATATCTGCATCGTGTCCAATCCACTGCATTAGACTGAAGTTTTGCCCATCCGATATGTTTTTCCATTGCTGGTAGAATTTTTTACCTGTCATTTGAGTATATCTGACTATCGATAGCAATAAACTTATGTTGACACAAATTCTTGTACTTGAATCTGTTTTTTTTTTTTTCCCACTGCATGCCAAGAAAGCATGACTCCGGCTGGCAACGTACTATATCTGTGTAATAGTCCAATATTGTATTATTCCATATGTGGAACAAAACATCAGGTACAAATTTAAGATTTTTTTTTTTAAAGTACAAATTTAAATGACCAGATTCTTTTTTAGAAATGTTCTTCCAATAATATTTTTACAACAAATTTTAGATGATGATAAATTGTGTTATTTATTGTTATTTGTAAATAAGAAAATAAGTTTAGTGGTGAAATCAAATTAAAACCAATAAAAACCTGTTATATAAAATTTGTTGTAAAAATATTATGAAGACGAAAAACTTCTTAAATTATTATTATTATTTTTTGGGAAGAATAATGAGATTTTAATACTCTCTCAATGTATCACACTCAGACATCCATACCATACATTATTGTTTTAGAAGAATAAAAAAAGAGAAAAAGACAGCCCTTCTGTAATTGTCAAAAAAAAAATAGGTTCACTTTAGCTTTAGTAGTCACTTTAGTTTTTGGTCAAATTCTTTACCATTTTTAAAGTTTTTTTAAAAAAAAAAATTTTCTTCGTTCACAAATCACAAATCGATCACAACTCTTTATTTTAAAGAAGAAGAAAAAACCAAAACACACAAGTATGGAGTGTATGGACATTTAGCCAAACAAAAGGAAACAACGGCACAAAGGGCGGTGCTGAATTGGGACCCACATCACCAACTACGATCATTGCAATTCACTGAGCCCCACACAAAAAAATAAAATTGCTAGCGTGGCCACCTTTAACTTCCTTCATTCACCCCATTACGCCTGGCTTTGGGAAACCGCCCTTTCTAAAAGATGGGGCCATAGGGCCCCACTAGTTTATGCTTTCCAACTGGGACTCTCGTGACTTGGGGCCCACTCTTACAGCCGTCTGATTTTGCCACGCCGGATCGTATTCATCGTTCTGATCATTACCTCGTAAAATACTAATATGTCACCATCCATCTCATCGAGTAACGCTATCAACACACAAGAAAATATAATTCTTAACTGTTGATTGTCAAAAGTATACCAGTCCATGGATACTGTTCATGAAACCCGTGAGAAAAATGTAAATTTAACTTTAAAATTAGGTTTTATAGTACAATTTATATATTTAAAAATTATTTTACTACAGTGTTTTTAATTTTCAGCAATAGACAGTATCTAAATAGACCCTAATTAAGTTTTTTTTTTTTTCCCCCTCTAAAAAAAGTCATTTTTTATCAATTTTTTTTAATGTATATAGACTTTCACATCTCAATAAGGTCTAACTTCTTAAAGTGACATGAAGAATTTTTTATTTTTAAGATAAAGAGTAACATTAATAATTGTACGTTTGTCTACTGCTTATTTGACTAACTTTTAGCTTATAGTTTTTATATACAACAGTACAACTAAGGATGCATAGATACTTTATTTGGTATGTCGTGCTCGTATTATAACAGTGTCGTAATAGTGCTTTATTTATCGTATTATGTTATAATTTTTTTAAAATTACTTTTGTCGTTGTATTGTACCCGTACCCATGTTTGTGTGACCATGTCCGCGTCCATACATTCTAGAGTACAACTTTTTAAAATCTTACATTTTCTCACATTTTTAAAGCACAAGCATATTTTAATATACTTCCAGCAAAAAGCTAATTAAATCTATCCCAAACGAAAAGGAAGTGTCTATTGGTTCTTTAGGTACTCCACAGTTTAAAAAATATATAGCTTTTTTTTGTAATATTTTATTTATGTTAAATGTATGACAAAAATCTAAAAATTAGATTATTTATAAATAAATAAAAACACTAAAAGTTGTATTATTTGCAAAAAGATGAGATAAAAAGTAAAACAAAAACTTTTTTCCTTTTTCCAAACACTTACCAAGATTTTACAAATTATTTATTATTAAAATAAAACTTTATTGTTTGATGTGTCAAACTGTCAGTTTTTCATAATGTAATGTGTACGCCTTTGCGCCAATTACAAAGTAAATCAAATAACAGATTTTATTCAAAGATTAAATCTTATTAGAACGGTCTAAGTCCACAATTCATCATTTTGAAATCATATTAGATTCCAAATTTGATGAAATAAGATGGTCATTTCTTAGCTTGGTATGATACTATGATCTATTACTTCTACGCTGAAATGATATGTGGCCATGAAATAAGAATTAAGCGGCACAAGATTGATTGGGCGATAGAATTGTGGAATCACTTTTTTCTTCCATATTTTGGATCTTAATTTTGTGGAATAATATATATTATATATTTATTAAAGGTGAAACAGGCAATAATAGAAATCTAATATCATTTTCTCAACCAAAAAAAAAAAAAAAAAATCTAATATCAAAGCATTAGATAAATATGACATAACTACCTAAATAAAAGTTTTTTTTTTTTTTTTTTATGTGAATTCGAGTTAGCTAAATTGGTAAAGTCACTTGTGGGTTCCCGTTAGATTAACTGGTAAAGTCTTTGATAGTTGAATAAGAGATCTGAGGTTCAATCGTCACCTACATCAAAAAACTGATTTGGTGTCTTAGTCTAATGATAAAAAGAAATCATAAAAAACAATTTCCATAGGTTGAAACTTTCTATAAAAAAAATTGATAAAGTCTCTAATAGTTGAATAAGAGATCTGTGGTTTAATCTCTGCCTACACCAAAAAAAAATTGTTGTTTTGGTATGATGATAAAGAGTTATTATCAAGAGCGGACGCTATAAATTGAAACTTTTTATAAAAAAAATAAAATAAAAAATCTTTTTTTTATAAGGCCTACCTAAATAAAAAGTATGACCAAATCTATAAAACTCCTATAATAAATAATAAAAAAAGCTATAAAACAAAAATATAATTAATTAATAATATTTTTTAGTTTATCTTTTTTTTTTTTTTGATAGGATTAGTTTATCTATTTATATTATCATTTTTTATCATGGATTACATTCATTTTCATGGTAGATTGTAAATTTTTAATAGTAAGATTGACATTATTTTTCAACATTTTTTTTTTACAAATGGTTTCATAAACCATGATGAAACCAACCAACCCCTCACTATGCCTCCCAAATTACACAAAATTCAAGGGCAATTCCATAACTTGCTCGTAAGAAAACCAAGGAGGATGCAGGTCATAATAATTTTATAGAAAATACTAACGAGTGTCCTTAGGGTACTGGTTAAGAATCCAGTTAAAGAAAGTTTTTATAGGAAAAAAAAAATTAATGTTTTGACCTTTTTTTCATTTCCCATAAAAGCGATGTTAAAACTTTCCTAAAATGAATTATTAACAAGTACCCTAATAGCACTCGTTAGCATGATACTAATTTTATTACCCTTATTGTAGATCTCTATAGTTTAGTAGTTAGTACATACACAGAATTTTTTTTTTCGATAATCGTACATTCACAGATGAAATTGAATTTTGGATTTTCATATAGAATGCATCGAGATCCTTGTCATCGTGAACCGTATAAAGTGAATTCTCCTTCTCCACCGTGCCGTATCCAACATCTAAAAATACTCTATAATGTATTGGTTAGCGCAAGAGTTTTATATGCTACACAAAAAAGGACTTCACCGTCTTTACCATAAACGTTAATCTGTAAAGTGAAAAAAGGTTGATGGAAAGTGGGACGGTGGAGAGGTCCCCATTTGCATCATGGGCCCCTAGTACGACGACTACCTATCACTAGCATTACACGGGGAATTGCCAAACGTGGGCCCACATAGTATATGCTAGAGGAGTAGAGGTAGACTAGACTTTCTGTTCTGTTACACCTACAAGTTACAACTGTACATGGGGCCAAGGATATGAACACAGGTTTAAAATTGGACATATGTTTGCATCCTAATATATATAATGGAACTGGTTACTGGACACAAGTTTTTCCTCACTTACACTATACACCACCAACAATGCCATGAGTGCACAAAGAATTTTACAACACGTTTACTGATTTTTATATAAAGGGTCATGTTAATGAGTGTGCTTAAGGCAATAGTTAATAATCTATTTTAGAAAAATTTTGACATTATTTTTATGGAAAATGAAAAAATCTGTCAAAATATTACTCCCTCCGTCCCACTTTGTTTGTCCTTTATTCCATTTTGGAATGTCCCAAAATATTGTCCTATTTCTAAAAATAAAAGTCATTAATTTACTAATGTTCCTATTATACCCTTATTAATTTACTAATTCAATTTTTTGATAAATTTATTTAATGGTAGTTTTGGAAACTTATACATTTTTAAAAGATAGACAAGACAATAAATGATGTTCCCTTAAAAAGTTTGACTTTTCAAACAGGACAAACAAAGTGGGACGGAGGGAGTAATTGTTTTTTTTTCTCATAAAAAAATTTTTTTAAATGGATTGTTAATCATTACCCTATGAGCATCCATTAACATTTTCTTTATATAAATTTACTAACGAAATTACATTTTTATTTATCATTAATAATCTACCACGTTAATAAATATGAAATTTTTTGTGTTCGAGAAAATCTAAAACTATGCTTATTTTTTTTGGCAAAAATGCAAAACTAACCCTCTAACTTTGACTGTATTTCATTTCAGTCCTCTAACTTTCAGTTTTGTTAATTCAGTTATCAAACTTTCAATTTTTGTTAATTCAAGGCCCCGTTACAACCCAGTTAGTGCTGCCGTTAGATATGCTTGAAACGACACCGTTTTGCTCTTTTTTTAAAAAAAATAAATTCTGAATTAAAAGAAAATAAGAAAAATCTATATAAAAAAAAATTAAGGAAAAAATCTGAAAAAACCACATCATCAAACCGACCGAACCCTCTCGGTCCCCGATACCTAATACATAGCAAGCTCCAATATTTAGGCCTATCGAAAACAGAGTACACATCGGGTTTCAGATATACAGCGATGCTCTGACCTTGAGAACGCCATCAAAAGCGGTCTTTTGGGAATATAAGGAGTTGAGGGAGAGAGATTTCGGGGTATCAGATCCAGTTCGGTTGAAAATTCGGTCGCTGCAGTCGGAGAAATATCCGAATCGGAAGGGGAGGAAATCGAAGTGGGAGGTGGAGAAGTTGTGGGAGTGGGAGGATAAAGGGGGCTTGGGAACGACGTTGTTCCCTTACCCTTTTTTTTTTTTTTTATTCAAATTTTTCTTATTTTCTTTTAATTCCAATTAAAAAAAAAAAAAGAAAAAAAAAAGAGCAAAACGGCGTTGTTTCAAGCATATCTAACGGCAGCACCAATTAGGTTGTAACAGAGTCTTGAATTGATAAAAAATTGAAAATTAGAAGACTGAATTGATAAAACTGAAAGTTAGAGGACTGAAATGAAAAACAGTGAAAGTTAAAGGGTCAATTTTACATTTTTATCTTTTTTTTTTTTTTTTTAACACAATTATGATGTGGTACCGTGAGTGATGGTGAACAAAAAAAAAAAAAAAAGGGTTCTATTCGGGAAAGTGATAGACAAGTCCGCCCATAAACTTCTGAATTCTGATGAATCATCACCTAAAAGGACTTTCACAGAGTTAGTCCAATAGCTGAATCATTTAGGAGTGTTTTTTTTTTAGAACCAGTAATTTCCAACCTGCATGGGACCCACCAGTCAACGGATAGTCAAAATTCTTAATGATTCTCTTTTTTGTTTTTTTGAATTTGATTCTTACTGATTCTTCGGAGTTTATGATTGATTTTAAAATGTCTCCCGCGTGTATACACGTAAAATCAGGCTGGCTTCTCACTCTCACTGTCTCACATCGGCACGGTAAAAACAGAAAATTGCAAAAGAAGTGATTAGGATTGTGATTTCTACTCTGATTACCAGTTCATTTGGATGCAACAGATGTCATTAAATCAGAGCCGGACTCAAAATTTTAGAATTTAGAGTTACGGGCAGCTTTACTGGTAGCTATGTGTAGCTGTTTCGGCTTTTATCACTATTGCTGCTTATCCATTCATTTTTTAAAAGAATTTATTTTTGTGTTGTGTGTTTTTGATGTGGGTATGTTACTGGGTAAGAACAAAATTGTTTTGTTTAAAATTTTTTAAAGTGTAAAATTATTGTTTTGGGTCAAATTGGTTTATTGAAATTAATTTTTTTAGATTTATTATTGATAACTTTTTGTTGTTGGGTTAATTTTTTTGAGCTTGTATATATTTTTTTGAGAATTTAAATCTTAAAAAAAAAAATGAGGAAAATGTTAGAGTTACAAACTTTTCAAATTGTTAATGTGGTGAGTGGTTATTGGTTAGCTTTGTATATTTTGTTTTAGATTCTAAATTTATAAATTTTTTATGGTTTTTAAAATTAGGAAAATACTAGAGTTACAAATTTTTTTTTACAAATTGCTGATTTGGTGAGTTGTTATTGGTAAGAAAAAAAATAATATAAGTGGTGGATCTATATGCGAACCAATATAAATTTGCTATCTCAATAGTTTATAAGAATATTATAAAAAAATTTATGATTATAATATTACTCTTAGAAAAAATCAATGATATTATTAAGGAAAGCAAATAGTATATTTTTATAAAATAAAATAGTTAAAATTAGTACTATATATATATATATTAATATTTTATAATATAAAAAATTGGGAATTGCCCCCCAGTACTATATATACATGTACACTAATATTTTATATTAAAAAAATTGGGGATTACCCCCGCCCCAAGTCCAGCAGTGGTTCAATCTTTGTGCCCAACGAAAAAAATACAATTTTTCTCTTTCACAAATGTTAAGGTGAAATTTTATTATCGGTTTACGATAAAAACAATGTTAATAATGAATGTGTAAAAGTGACATGGTATCAATAACAATTTATCAATTCAAAATTTTATAAAAACTCTACTCCCTTATACCTCTCATTTTAAAAAAATAAATAAAAATTTGGTCATTTCTTTCGTATGATAATAATAGATTTTATTGTAAAATTAGAGGATACACGGAGAGAGTATTAATTTTTGGTCTTACAGGATTTAAGACTTTAAATGAAGAATGAATAACTATCATAATTCTTTAAGTAAATAGATTTTGCTACAATTTGGACTATAAATGAAGTCTGAATTGTTAATTTGTTATGAATACTCATGTCACATAATCTTATTGTGTGGATTTGATATGTATATCACTCGACCTTATGCTCTGAATTTGATGCGTGAATCAAATGATTGATAAGTGTTTCAAATCACTCTTCATATTACTGTATATGATATTATGATTCACAGCAATTTATGAAAAAGTTCATATTCTCTAGAGTGATCTTAGCAGCTTGTGTTCGGCCATTTCCCATTATTGTATTTCCACAGCTCCAGTAGTTCACGAAAAAAAAGAACTCAATTATTTAGGCTGGCCCGTCACCTAGCTTTTTGCCAACATGCCTTCCTTCTTAATTGCGACCGATTCATTTTCTTCTTTTCTATTTGTTCCTTTTTTTATCGTTAATCGAACACTCACTTTTGTCCTGTCAATTAAACATAGCAACATCCACGGTCCGTTGTAAAAGGGGCTGCTTATGAAAGTGGGCCTTCCACGGAAGATTGCAATCATCAATTAGAGGTTCGAAATATTCAAAGTTACAGCCACTTCGGAAGGTCGTTTGAATCTAAATTGCTTAGAATTTACTCAAGCTCCAACAATATTTGTATTGTAATCATTGCCAAAGTTCCTTATATTTCAATTTCTTGTAGGAACATTTTACTGAAACATTAGACTTAACAATTTGGTTTTCTCATCCGTACCAACTTAGAATGCAGCTTGCAGCTGAGTTCCAAGCAGAATATTTTCCACAGCTTGAGCAATTTGGTTTCTTAATAACTTCGTATTAGATGTTTGTGAGGCAAGTGCGTCAATTCAAAACGTCAACGAGCCAAAGCCATAGCCATCAGAAATTGGGACCCAAAATCAATATGGATATAAGTTAATAACAGAGGTAAGTGACCTGAACGCCACGGGTGGCAGGGCAGTGATTGGTGATTAGAGACCATGACGGGAACTTCAAAAAGAAAAGATGCTGAACTACAAGTACAAGATGTTAAAGCTATGGCTAAAATTGGATAAAATGTTAGGACATCAGATTGAAGGATATCTAACTTGAAGGTGACTCCCATTTAATAATGTGAAGGAGCCAACGTGTCTCGCCTCTCGAGTGCTGAAAATGCTATCGAGGCGGCTCAGCAACAAGTGAATTTGTTTACATGCTTGAGGAGTGAGGACCCCCCCACATGGGAAGATAAGGAACCAATATGTACTTTCCAGATAGGTTCCATCATCTAGACGTAATCATATTAATTTAAAATCACAAATGCCAACGCATAATTCAGATGTAAACCAAATAGGCTTTCCTTAAGCAATGAGCTTTGTAACTTGCTTTGTAACTTAGGAGGTTGTTTGGATGTTCTGTTTTCATAACTTAATTCTCTGTTTCCATAACTCATAACTCAAAAATGATAAGATCTATAGCGAGAAGTCCGTTTGGTACCACTATCACTCTGTTTCCATAACTCTATTTCCATCACTCGATTTTCATAACTTACAACTCAATAGTATTTTTGTAATTAAACATACATAAAAGACCCACTAGTCATAACTCAAACACACCTTTTGACCAATCTACCTTCTTTCTTTTTCTTTTTTTTTCTTTTTTTCCTTCTCCTGGGTTCGGTCTTAGGTGTCTTCTTTTTCTATTTTTTTTTTTTTTTCCTTGGGTTCGTTCTCAGGTGTCTTTCTTTTTTCTTCTTTTTTTTCCTTTCTTCTCCTAAGTTTGGTCTCGGGTGTTCTTGCTTCTTTTTTTTTTTTTCTCCTAAGTTCGGTCTCGGGTGTTCTTCTTTTTTTTTTTCACTGGGTTTGGTGATCTAGGTTTTTTTTTTCTTTTTTCTTTTTTTTAATGGTTCGGGTTTCTAGGTACTAAAAAAAAAAAAAAACTGCATCAAGTAATAGGTATGGAGCCCACAAATAATGTGAAAAATATTAAGTGGTGGTAACTGAGTGATGGTATCAAACGGATGTAGTATTTTAAAATAATGAGTGACGGAAATTAAGTGATGAAAAATATGTATCCAAACATAACCTTAGTAGCATTGTTCGGTTCTCCTCATGAGAACTTGGGTTCTTCACATTTTCTATTACTAAATGAAGAGTTACAGTCAAGATAAGACAAACCCTTAATAATTTTACAATGTTGTGAGAATTGAAAATTTTGGGAGGCCACCAAATATCTCTCGAAGGCATCCAACTAGAACAGATTAAAAAGGGGCTAAAAGTTTTGGGGGCATGGCCCCCCTTGGTACTCAAGATGTAGCTCAACACTGGAAAAGAAGAACAAGTAGCAAAGAACCGTGCTGTGTATAACCCTGTCAAGCTGGGAATTAACAAATTCCATTCTTCAGCTGAGTATTTTTCTCAATACTGCTTCTGCACGCTGCTCAAATTTTGGTAGGGCCCAATCGTGCTGAACTATGTCAAGACTGTCTTTCTCAGCACCCAAACTCTGAAAGGAAAATAACATATAGCTGATTAGATTAGGAGTCATTCATGATGCAGAATTATGGCCATCTGATCTGACTACTCTACCATGATTCTTAAGAAAAGGACAAAATCGATTTTCATATATCAAAAATGTCCCATTTTCCCATATTTAATCCTCACAGGGAACAGTACTATATGTATGTAGGGAAGAATAATGGTTGAAATCCCAGACAAAAGTTTCTTACAATTGTGTATCGAACTCCTAAAACACGAGTCTTTTCATAATAATGAAGAGGGGGGGGGGGGGGGGGCTCACTCACAAATTATGGGTACATGTTGAGCAATAAAAAAATGTGGGAAACTATCACAGAGAGCCTGCATGCATAATTAAGTGGGGCCAGTTCACTAGCAGGACCAGCAGCTGCTAAACAAAGGTACAACCCTGACAATGCATGCTGATCTCTCATTATCTATAAACAGGGGAAATGGATTATGAGTTCGGAAATAATTGTGAACATGAGCATGATTTAGAAAAAGGAAAGGAGATGGAAGGGGTAAGAGGAGC
The DNA here is from genome assembly GCF_001633185.2 of Quercus lobata. Lineage (NCBI taxonomy): Eukaryota > Viridiplantae > Streptophyta > Magnoliopsida > Fagales > Fagaceae > Quercus > Quercus lobata. Next base: position 69,614,890 of record NC_044908.1, read on the forward strand.
AGGTTGTTTGATAAACTTGAGGTATGCAATATAGCTGCATTCGCACATGAACCAACAAAGTACCCAGAATGTTTTAAACAAATAAAACATTAAACATTAAAGAGTGTAGAAGGATAAATTTTTTGAAGATTTGATTTCATATTAAATAGTTCCAAACAATTCTTTTTTTAAACCTGTAGATTGTATTAGATTTTGATGTTAAAATTTTTAGTAAATATCAGAAGTACTGTAGTGAATATTATACTATGATTAACTCATTCTTCATGAGTATTGTAAAACAATGTATGAAAGCTTGAAGAGTTAAAACTTTCTTTAGCCTAATAAGGGCAACAGAAAACAACTAAGATTGTACCTTCGTTGGATCAAAGCCAAACCCACTCATTTGCATCATACGCTGGGTGTCATCTGTGGCTGCACCAGAAACAACATATCATAAATTCAGAGAGTGCATCTAGAAATCTCAGTATCAGAGGAAATCTGAGTTAAAGTAGCAGTGCTTCACAATCATTTGAAAACAATCAACACCTTTTTTTTTTTAAACATTTAATATGCTCTAGATTAATACTAACCATTGTCTTCTCCCAGTATGAGACTAAATAAACCTCTTAATCCAAACAGATTGAGAAAATACCTGAAAGAAATTATTTTGAATTATTAGAAATCCAAGGTAAATTCAGAAAGCTACCCAGTTGGACACATACCATGAGCGACTACTGACATAGCTAACATCCACAGTACTCAAGTCAATTCCATTCTGTAGCATTGACCTGAACCTCTGAGTCAACGGAAATGGTATTTTAGCTGCAGAAAACAGAGGCACTTAGATAACCATAACATCAATAAATGAACATTTAGAGAGGTAAAGACTGATAAAACTGCCTGAATTCTGAGAGACCCTAAAAGTCAGAAAAGGAAAAGGAGGATGAAAACAAATATTTGCAAGAACAAAACATGAAAGAACAGGATTAATGACAGAGAAGGAAAACATTAATTTATGTTCTAACAACTCTGCAGGATACCAAAAATAGCATGCAACTCAAGAAAGTTTTCATATTATTTCAAGATAAAAATCTGAAATGAAGAAACAACGTGGGCATCGAGGTATTAACATGCTGGTATAGAAACAAACCTGCTACAAATCCCGAGAAGAAAAAGTTTACCCATGCGAAAGTAAGAGTCTGGCCAACAAGAAAGTATAAACACAATCAGTTATCTAAATTATGTAATTACAGCAATAAAGGTCAAGCAATTACACCACCACATTAAAGTTACATAATAAACAATCACAGTGTCTTAACAAAGGAGAGAAAAGTGAAAACTATGCAATTTGCAATACCTGGGGAATAATCATTGAAAGGTTCTTCTTCATCATATCCATAGCCATGTTTGGATCAGAGAACATTTGTGCCTGGGGATTTGGAGCCTGACCCTTAGGAACATGCAATAGCCCATTTTCCTGCCATGTCGCAACAAATATATAACTTCTATATCAGTTAATTAGCAGCAAGAAAATGAAGATTAACGAGGTTGTATGTGAATTCCCTTTATAGACAGCATCACACGCTAAAAACAATCATTATTGGCAAGAGAAATCAGATTATATCAATATTATTATACTCTTTAAAAAATACAAAAGATTGTTTAGAAAATGGCAATCTTAATTTGCTAATTGCCCGAAATGAAAAGCAAAAATATTCTGATAAAAAAGTTCCTCAGTAATTTATTTATTGGTGAGCAACAGATTCACCCAATGGATCTTGAACCCATGAACTCACCCTTCACCTAAGACTTGTAGGGGAAAGAGGGGCCAATTGAGTTATAACTCATTGGTGATATTCCTCAATAATATCCTCATGATTCTCGATCTCAAAGTCATGTGTAGTAGAATACCAAGCAAAATACAACAATTAGCAGGGGTCCTGAGCTAAGCTTTGGCTATACTTGGAAATCTTAAGGCCATAATGCCTTTCAAATCCTCCTAGCCATTATCCAACAACAATAATTATTGCTTAGAAGAATTCCCATGTTATGCCAATTCCACCCAAAAGGTAATGAGCTACTCCAACAGCACATCCTTGGACAATGCTCTCAAGGTTCTAGGTTGGCATGCTTATAACAAATAAAGCACCTGCAAATACTGGACAGCCCATTGTGTTAATATAATTAGACCCACCAAACAATGGAGAAGAACACCACATATCATCTTACATTCACAACTATTGTGAATTACAACAACAATTATAACCAAGCCTTAGTCCCAAATTTTTTGGGATCAGCTATGGATACTCAATAGATTAGTCAAGGTTGGCCGCATCTATTCTTTTTTTCCATTCTATTCTATACAAAGTCATACTCTCTATTACTTTCTTAATTAACATGTCCTTTTTTACTATTTCTACTAATGTTATTTTTGGTATTCCTCTAACCTTCTTCGTTCTCTCAACTAGGATCCACCCACTCTTTCTCATTGGTGCATCAATCACTATCCTTTGAACATCACCAAACCATCTCAAGTAACTCTCCCTCATCTTTTCAACAATAGGAGTCACCCTTATCTTTAAGCAAATTTACTCATTTCAAATCCTATTTTGCCATTTATCCATCTTAACATTCTCATTTCAGCTACTTATCAACAAAAAAAAAAAAATTCTCATTTCAGCTATACTCATTTTATGAATACGTTGCTTCATAATAGCCCAACATTCAGTACCATAAAGCATAGTTGATCATATATAGCAGTCATATTAAAGTTTTTCCTTTAGCTTAATACATATTCTAGGATCACACAACACTCCTACTGCACTTCTCCACGTCATCCACCTAGCTCTACTCCTACGATTTACATCCTCTACAAACCCTTTATCTTGCTGAATCATTGATCCAGGCTATCGAAAACTGTCACCCTGAATATTCTAGAGTGTCTTGCCAAATTTCTAACTTGGCATTGACTTCACTTCTAGTCTCATCCACTACAATTATATCATCTGTAAAAAACATACACCAAAGGGCTTTCTCTTAAATCAATTTAGTGGGCTCATTTATCACTTTTACAAAGAGATATGGACTTAATGCTTATCCTTGACGCAAACCTGTAATGAGAGAAAACTCACTTGTGATGCCTCCACTTATTCTCATACAAGTTAACTCTCATACATATTCTTAATCAACTTAAATGCATAACCTCTCCAAGGACCCTATCATATGCTTTCTCTAGGTAAAAAAAAACTATATGAAGATCTTTACATGCTTATCTATATTCAATCAGTCTCTCCCAAAGTTTCATAGCGCGACTAATAAGTATAACTGCATGCAGTTTTGAATATGCCGCGGTATTAAAACACCTGACTAGGTAAAACTTCAGAAACCCAAAATTGGAGCTTTAAGTTTGAATTCAATCAGCATAACAATTCTCTGAAGCCTTAGAAAAAATAATTTACTAACACTCTCACAGTCAAACAATTTAAGCTCAAACATCCCATTACTGAAATCATTATATACTTCAAATCATTCCCTAATCTAAATATGCCTAATTACCAATTCCAATAATAATCACCAATCAAATACAAAAGATTATAATTATACCTCATTGCTGAAATAGAATCTGCGAGCACGAAACGACCTGGGAGGAATAAAATTAGCACCGGCACGTAAATTCCGAGCCCTAACAATCAATTGCCTGAAAAAGAAGAAGAAAAAAAAAAACAAAAGTTTTAGCACCACAGAAGCTCAATTCCTATGAATCAAAATCATATATGATAAGGGAGAGAGTACAGATTAGGGTTTTATATTAGACTTGCCCTTCTTTGACGATTTTGGCATCGGGAACTTGGCTAGAGCGCATAAGCTTGGAGACGAAGTGTCGGAGGATCCCGATGAGGACCATGACCACGGAGAGAGGGATCAGGACCCAGTCTCTAATCGCCGTGTCTAGCACCAGATCTTCCGCCATTGTTGAAGCTAAGAGAAGCTTTTTAGATTTCAATTTCTGAAATCTCTTCTATTCCTCGTTTCTTTTAGATTGAGTTTTGTGTCATTGCGAGGAATAAAACTAGATTAAGGGGTGTTTATGTCTTTTTACCTTTTTTTTTTTTTTTTTTTTTTTGAGGGATAAGAAAAAACCATTTTCAAGAAAAACATTTTCGTTTGATAGGGCGGAAAACACAAAGAAAATAAAAACGTTTTCTGATTAATGGAAATCATTTTTAAAAACGCGTTTCAAATTTTTATTTTTATTTTACAAAATAAACATCACACGACGGTAAAACTTGTTGTTTAACCAAAGCCATTTTTGTTGTAACAAGCAAGAAGCCCTTAAATCATCTTGGATTACTTTGTTGTTAGCTATTTTGTTTGATTAATAAATGTTTTAGTTTATCAAAAATATAAATAAATAAACTTTACATGATTATTTCAATAAAAAAAACTTCATAATCGTACCTTATTCTCTCCCTTTTTTTTTTTAGTCAAATATGTTATGCGTGAGATTTATTTAATTTTTAAATACTACATATTTTACGTACAAAAATTGGAAATGATTCTTTTTTTATAAAAAAAAAAAAAAATGAAGGAAATTGAAAGATTAAATAAGACGAGAGTGTGAGTTTCAATTAACTCAACTGGTAAAATCTATGATGGTTGAATAAGAGATCTGATATTTAACTTCCGCCTACACCAAAAACTGATTGATACTTGGTTGTAGCCTAAACTAATTTTGTAACTAAACTTTTCATTTTAAATTTAGGAACTAATTAATAGTTTGAAAGCTTTTATTCATATAAGATATACAAAACTCTTACAAAGAGACTCTTAAAAGTATTTGCACTATCCACGATTGAGTGATAGTGTGACAATTTAAAAGATACCTCTCCTACTCCAAAAGTTTACCAAACTAAAGGCTTTTTTACTTCCTTTAGGGCTTGTCTCCACTCAACCAACATCCTAGATTGAGGACTACGAGCCTTTAGCTTTGTCTTATGTAGCTTCTCAAAGTTCCAATTTTTCTTAACAATCACACCTCTATGTGAGAAGAGGGATACATGTACTCGATGCATATAATACCACCTCCTTAAATAGAGGATCTTAATGATGGTGTACACTACGAGAGTGATTCATATGTTTCCCATAGCTTAAATACCTAACACACTTATAGAATACTTAAAAAGAGAGTTTGTGGCCAATCCTTTTAATAGAGAGTCTAAGTGCACAACAAAATCTCACAATATTTTCACAACATTCTTGGTTCTTAGTTGAGGTGGATCCCAATAAGTTTTTTTTTTTTTTTTTTTTTTTTTAATTTTATTTAAACTTATAGTGAGTTGACACATCACTTATTATGAAAATGTTATGACATTTTGTTGTTACAATTAAAAAAAAAAATCATTTTTATATGGCTTGCTCTTGTGTTAGGTAAGGGGAGTGTTAGGAACCTAGTGGTTCCAAAGGGGATGGGTGGGAAGTGTATGGAAATGAATGGCAATTGTGTATGAATTGACTTCATTTGATGTAGTTACCCTTCATAGAAAAATATTAAGAGATAAAGAAAATGCACTATAAGCAGAGAATTGGTTTATGCTTCAAGATAGTCCAAATGATGGTTACATGCATTATTTATACAACTCAAGCTCTCTTTCTATTGGTGACTCATGACTTAATCCTATTGGCTTAGCTTGTGCTCTCACCAATTAACCCCTGTAAATATTATAGTGTCACATGTACCAAGAGCTCTAATTAACTCCAGCCTAATCTCAACATGTGTAACTAACTGACTAACTCAAATTGAAGGGTGGAACTACAAGAATTATTAGGATATTAGGGTATTAAAACAAAAGTGGGGTTCGTAACATTGAGGACCTGACCTTATATCCCCTTGGTTTAGCGTACTTGCATACCATAGCTTCAATCTCCAATTTCAAACATTTGAAAATGTTTTTTGCTTCTTTTAACAAAGATTCCTAACTTACTGTTGATGCATGGTCTATTTGCTTGATTCTTTTCTGTCATATTGCTCCAACTTTTCCTTTTGTACATACGTTTCGTCTAGCTATAAGATATGTGTAATGGCTTCCCTACTTAATTCATACATGTTCATTCTCTCAACGTAGAAATGGCCTTGGTCTCTTTACCCACCATCAAATACAGCAGTAGATTTATCTCGCATTCCCCACATTCCCTTCCTTACATCTCTCTACCAAGCAAATTACAAAACCTTCCTCTTAGAGAACCACAAAAGAAGGCTTATGTTCCTAGTAATTCTCACTCTCCAATTTCACACCAAGCTTTGATTTACAGCAGCTTCTCTTCGAGACACACACGCTTAGCACTAGTGCCAATTAATGCTAAAAACTCAGGATCAGGAGAGGAAGATCATTCTGATGCTAAAAGATCAGGATCAGGAGAGGAAGATCATTCTGATGGTAAACATTCAGGATCAGGAGAGGAAGATCATCTTGATGCTAGACACTCAGGATCAAGAGAGGAAGATCATCGAGCTCTGGAGACTGTTAACAAGTTTTACGCCGCAATCAAGAACAAAAACATTAATCAGTTATCTGATATAATTGGAGATGAATGCAGATGCATCTGTAATTTCTCCTCTTTTTTCCAATCCTATGATGGGAAAATGGTATATGCACTTCAACTAAGAAAACATACATGAATTGTATTGTTCTTTATGCATGCTCAATGCCACTTTAATTACTCTGATACATTAAAACATTATGGAACACATGACCAAACAAATATCTATGGTGTTTCTTTCTTTGCAGCAAGTGTTGGATTTTCTCTCTAATCTGATTAAAAGCTTTGGAAATAATTTTGAATTTATTGTAAAACCGACATTGCATGATGGTATGCATGTTGGCGTTTCATGGAGGATAGGTATGCCATATACTTTCTTTTTAGTCATGGTATTGTCTCTTTGTAGATGCGTGGAGTTATAATCTATTCGATCTTTTCCGTGGTGGTTTATCTGCAGAATGCAAGAATATTCGTGTGCCTCTAGGAAAGGGTTTCAGCTTCCATATTATGCAGTACTACCAGGGAAAGCTGTATTTAAGGTGTGACAAATTCATTTTTTTTCTTTAAGCCATTCGATTAATTATCTACCCATCTATGATCTACCAAAGAATAGAGTAAATAAAGAATAGTTTCTCACTCATAAAATCTACTGATGTAACTTTGTGCATATACTGTTGATTCCGCAGCTTGAAGTATAGTTATACTTAAAAAAAAGTGAGACTTTACACAATAACTAAATATGATTAAAAAAAAAAAATCCAAAAAAAAGCATATATTAATTGTTGCTAATCCCACTTTTTGGTATTTATGTATCATTGTATAACAATCCAGAAATGTGGAGATGTTCATGGAACCGCTTCTTCATATTGAACCTGTTAGACTGGTATGAGACTCTCCCTTTTTCCCTTTTATATGTTCTCTGTTTTTGCCATTTACCTCAGAATCATTGTGTACAATGTTAATTTGTGTTTTTATGCTCTCTCTCTCTCTCACAGAAATTGATTGCGTTTGTGATGAAACTAATAGACAAGATGGATATTCACATAGGATCCAAGAGTAAAGGCAAGAGAGTCGTGTATTTTTTACTCGCTATGTTCCTCATTTTTGCCTGGGTGTACTTGTTTAAACTCATTTTGAATTAGCCTCAAGGCATGGACCACAATGACATGTAATTTAAATCCACGATCTACATAGAAAAAAGCAAGGTCCCTCATGGCAATATGGGACAAATTCGATAAAGAGGGTGTGGGGGTCGGGAACCATTGCAGAGTCGCAATTATCCTGTGCCTCTCTCTCTCTCTCTCTCTCATACTATTTTACAGAAGTGGTTGCCACTTTAAAAAGGGTCAGTCAAAATGATTAATTTGACTTGAACTTGACTGTTTCATTCTTATCAACGATTGAATAAAGTTAAAAGCTAAAACCTCAATGAAAGTAAGGGCTGTTTGGTACATAATTTTATATATATGTTTTCAATTTTTAAATAATATTCGATATTTTTACACTTTTTTCCTCACACATATTTCCAAAAAAACTAAAAACTGTTGTTTAAACCCACATATATCACACGTAATTCTCTTAAATGAATTGCTCATAAACCATAGACCATTTGCCATATATATCCATACAATTCAAGCTAGTTGACCATCCAAATAAAAGCAATTGAAGAAGAAAAAAAGAAGCAATGACTCAACAAGATAACACTAGTTAAATGCAACAAGAATTGCCGCCATCTAACAAGATACACATAATTATCCTCAAGGATGTACAGAGGATTTACCATTCTAACCAGTTTCCTTCAGTCAGTTCAGAGGTTAGCATTGGATGAAAAGGAAAGGCCACAAAATGAGAAAGAAAAACTAAATCCAGGGCAACGGCAATAACTACAAGACACTCCTTGCCCCTGGCCCATGGTTACATATTCATTGTCATAATAAATAGCAAATTAATATAAAACATGTCATCTAACCATGTCAATGCACCCAAAAGACGAGAAAAAGAAAACAATTCTTCACTATCTGTTCTACCATCAGAGAAGACCAGATGCCAAGGTCTCATGCACCTGCAAGATATAAGATAAAAGTATTCCATCAATTGTTTAGAACAAAGCCGAGGATAAGAAAAATATTTAATGGTCAACCATATCAAAATATATTGGTTGACATAAAGCCATAGAAGCACATCAATTTTAAATATATATTTACTTTATGTGCAAAATAATATTGGGAGTGTGCTGTTTGAGGTTTTCAAGTATAAAGAAATAATGAGAAGGTGATGCCAACATATATTCTTTCTGAAACTCGCAAAAAAACAATTCATCAAAATAGTACCCATTAAAGAAAAAGAATAATAGAGAATTCCAACAGGAAGTGGAAAATTGATTGACTTTTCAGACATGCTAAATATGAAACATACACTTGAAAGCATATGAAGGGAGATATGCAGAAATTCTAGAGACAGATCAATTGAATATGAAAACCAAAAGGGACAACATTTGCATGGAGTTAATAACAGTCAACATTACCAGGCATCATGACTGATTGAACAAATGATGGCGTGTTATCATCTCCGGTATCCCTAGTGCAGAAATACTTTCACATCCAAGAAGATCACGAAGCTTTGCATCACATAATATCACCATTGAATTTAAAGGATCCTACAATGATTCAAGTAAAGCTGCTAAGATTTAATTGCCAAATGAGAGAACTTGCCAAAATAAAGCAAGATAACTTCTAGAAAGACTAATTTAAGTAGAAAATTTAGACAAGAAAGAGAGAGAAGAAATAGACATGTTCCCAATGCTACCTACCTCCAAACGGTTAACCTTAATGTACTCCCAAACACGTGTTATAGCCTCAGATTGGGGCATCTCCCTTCCCCCAGTGCCCAAGAATTTGGCAAGGGCTTCAGATATTACGACAGGAGATGATCCACGTTGAACACTTTCAGTTGTAGACTCAACATCTACCTTCAATCGTTTAGCTTGACTTGACTCCTCTGCACACATTTACAAGTGGATTAAAATGACAAAATCAAAAGCATCACAGGACAAAAATGTATTGTGTTTTATGCCACATCACATACTTGTAGGTTCAAGTGCAATAATATGTTTGGCTAGCAACTTATTCATCTTGAACATGTCAGTACAGTCGGTCTCAAAGACCACACGCAGGGCATCATCACAGATAATCTTCCTCTTGTTACTTGGATCTTGGAGGTTGTTTTTCCTGATGTATGCCCACAGCTGCTTCACAATCTGTATCAAGCAAACCAGAGTTTTGTAAGTACTTATATCAAGACTACTACTTCATAAACATTAATGCTTCATAAATGTACGTAATAAAAGAGGCCAACAAAGAGAATTGTAGTAGATTTGGAGATAACAACCTCAGTCCTTGGCAATGCTGGCTCACCAACAATTGCCTGAAGTTCAGGTGAGACGCCACATACTTTGTTTAAACCCCCCGGCCCACCTCTCCTTTTGGCTCCCACAGGTGCACTGAAACAAAGCACATTTAATTCTTAGTAAGTAATAGTGCACTGACATAAAATACAACACACACAAATGCAACGGGTCATCCATCACACTTCATACTTCTATTGGTTACATGACAAATTCGTTGCGCAATAAATAAATAAATTCCACACATAGATCATAAAAAAATGTCATCACCCAAAAGTTCAAATTTTGCATAATAGACACGGAATATCAACTTGTTCTCGCACAGTGCCAAGATGGGGATTGTCATAAACAAGACAAATACAAATTCAATGTCCCTTTTTCAACTAGATTACTTTCCCAAAGCGAAAAGAACCTTTCATCTATCAAAATTTTAATACAGCAAAGCACCCGATAAGGCCTCCAATTTCAGCCAAAAAAAAAAAAAAAGATTAGTCAATAGCCTAACAGCTTAAAAAAAAAAATTTCCCAAAATATGCGTCAGGTTGACTTGAATGACTACTATTTTAACATACACACAGGCCTAACATAACATAATATTTTGACTAGAATTTGAATTTCAACACCCCCACAAAATAAAATTCAAAACTTCACCACCTTATGCTACGCTACTTCCAAAATTTCGTTCCACAACTACAGTTCTCATAACTCTTAACTCTCAGACCTATCTAGAAGTGGTCAATTTTTTTTTTTTTTTTAAATGACCACTTATAATTAAAATATTTCAGTGATACACAATCCCCCCTTTGTTTTCTTCAACCTACACCAAAAGATAATTAGGCATGCAACAGTGACATAGATAATTCCTTTTTCTATCATTCTCAAAAAATAAAATAAAAAAATTTCCTTCTTCTATATACATACATGTGTTTACATAAGCAAAAATAGATAATTTAAAATAAGCAACTTTTACTACAACATAAATAGAAAACCCTAATTCTGACAAATTAAGATAAAGTTTAAAACTTTAAAATTGAACCAAACAAAACCCTAAAAAAAGAACCTTTCTTTGGGTGTGTGAGGAGTGGCATTTTGAGCGAAAGCCTCGGGCTTTATAAGCTGCGCCGGAGGCTGAGGCTGAGGCGGAAGCAGAGGCTGGTGGTGTGGGCGGACGTGAGGGTGAGCGGCTTGGAGGGCAAAATGGGAAGTAAATTGTTGTTGTTGCTGTTGTTGTTGTTGGTGGTGGTGCTGTTGGTGGTGTTGTTGTTGTTGGAGTTGTTGTTGGTGTTGTTGGTGTTGGTGGTGGTGGGTGGATTGGAATTGAGGGTGGTTGTGGAGGGCAAAATGGTCTCTTGGAGGTTGTTGTTGTTGTTGAGGTGGTTGTTGTTGTTGTTGTTGTGGTGGTTGAGGTTGAGGTTGTTGTGGGTGAGAGCGGAGGAGGAAGTTGATCTGGTCTCGGATGAAGCCAGCCTTGTGAGAAAGGTCTAGACCTAGCTTCGCTTCCACTTGCTGAACGACGCCGTTTAACGAGTTCACGGCGTTTGGGTCTGACTGACGCAGAACCGACTCCACACCTTTCGCTATTTCTTGGTCCGACACCATGGTTTCTCCACCTTCATATAGTAACTGAAATAAACCAACTCTCTCTCTCTCTCTCTGTCTCTCTCTCTCTCTCTCAAATCGCTTCTCTCTCTTTCTCTCTCTTTCACTCCCTGCTCACACTCTCTCTGTCTCTCTCTACGTCTCTCTCCCTCTTTATAAGCCCGAAATGACCATAATACCCTCTATAACGCACGCTGCAACAGATGGTAGATCTGTAATTCCACTAAAGCTTCCTTGTCCCTCTCATCCCTCTAGTTGAATTGACTAAAATACCCGGTGCTGTTGAATTCAAGCCAGTGGAAAAAGTTTGTCCAAATATGTAACTGTGCAGAGTCTGGATATAACGGTAATTTGAAAAAGTTGCAGTCGTGGTATCTCTTTTTTAAAAAAATTTAAAGGGTAAAAAAGAGAAAGAGGGTGAACTGAAATGAATTTTTTTTTTTTTTTTTGAAACTGCATAGTGATAGAGAGAGGGTGGGGCGGTGGGTGGGTGAATTTACTGAAATGGGCCCACTGGTTTTGCCTACTTTTTTGAAGATGGGAGGGGTGAAACGGGAATTTGGAAGGCGTGTATGGTGGGCATATTGGTCAGTGAAATTAGGTTTGTTGTTTCTGACTTTAAACCGTTTGTATAGAGGATAGTAGTGGGGGGTTTGGTCAACAACTGTAGACTCCTGTTAGTGTCCGCCTGATGAAACGTCGCTTCATCCAACGGTCGAGAACGTATGTATGTATAGTTTTATCGACATTGTCTAGCCATAAGGCCCATAACCGACATTCCTCTTGCTCCTAGCATATTTTCCGCTAAAAAAAGGTTATTTGTTTGTTAAAACTATTTTTTGTTTAATCTAATAGCAAGTATGTTTGTTTTGTTTCTTTAAAAAAAAAATTATGATAGCAAGTAAGACTATGTTTGTTTCGATGCAAAAATTTTTCAAATTTTTGATTGTTTAGTGCAGTGTAAGATGTTGATCCTATTGAAAAAATAAATAAATAAATGGATTAGGAAAAAAAACACATTCGTATTAATGCTTGATAATAGAAAAAGTACCACATTTTAGTTAATTAGTCGCTAACTCATGTTATGTACGGGTACCTACCTATTTGTAAGGTAGACTAAAATAATTTTATAAAAAATTTAAGAAACTATACCATTGCATGATTTGCTCTTATATAACTTCAATTTGTGTTATAATTTGATGAAGAAGCCATTGCTTAAACATGCAATGGCTTACAAAAAATTTGTCAATGCTACAAAAAATTAACTCAAAAATTCATACATTAAAACTTCTGAAAGACTTATTGAATCAAAACAAAATATATATGACTAAACAATAGAGAAATATAAGAGAGAGATGGATTACATTCGAAAGAATAATTTCAATCATTGCAAGTTTTTTTATTTTGTAAAAAACGGCTAAATAGAGTTTGGTGATTCATATATGAAAATTACTATTTAAAAAATACATGAAAAACCATAATATATATATATATATATATATATAACAAAATAGAGAAGAAGAAAATAATATAAAAAGAACTCATACCTCTACTCGACTTTAAAAAAAACGCTTAAAGTGTTTCGTCATGATGCAATACTCAATCGGACCCCACTCTTCTGCTTCAAAGCAATTGCCCAGTGCAGCTTTATATAACTACCAACAAATCACAAACTCAAATATAACCACCAATAAATAAATAAAACCATATCAGATCAAAGATCAGTGCAATATCAATTTAAAACAACCATAACTCACATACGAAAACAACAAAGTACAAATCTCAAATCATACTATTATTTTCACAAACCTTAGCCGTGTCTGTTAAGAGTTCGGTTCTAGCTGGGTAAGATGCATAGAATTGGTCCACTCTAGAAAAAAAATAAATTATTCCATTTAATGGAGATATATTCCATTATTTTAGGTGATAATTTAGGTCTCTTTTAAGTATAGTGGTTGTATAGCACCAAACAACTAAATCAAATTAAAAAATATAAATTATCAACGTTTGAGTTTGAGTTTAAATTGGACTTGTTAGAGAGATAGAGTTTCACTTCTTGTTAAGTTTGAATTAAACAAAAATAATTTTGTTTAAAAAAAATGATAATGATGAGTTTGAATTTAAGTTGGACTTGTTAGAGAGATAAAATTTCATTCCTTGTTAAGTTTGGATTTTTTTTTTTTTGGAGATACTTGTTAAGTTTGGATTAAACAAAAATAATTTTATTTAAATATTGCGCTGACGTGAAAAATTGTGAGAGTTTCAGAAGCTTCGGTTTTATATATATATAGATTAAGCCCAAAATTTACATCAGATCATGCAAAGTTATGTAAAAAATAGAAATACATAGTTACTACAATAATAGCATAAATTTACACTAGCAATCTGGCACTGTTCATTTTGCATTTAGTTTTTTTTTCTTTTTTCTTTTTTCTTTATGTATCTTGATGATGAAGAAATAAAGTAGATAATTGTTGTTGTGTATATAAAAAAAAAAAGAAACAATTTTTTAAAAATCAAGAAAATTGATATGTTAAGAGAAAAGTTAATGGGCATTAGTTTAAGGAATATTTTTAGAATATTTTTAAGAAATTAGAAAAAATCAATTGATTTTTTTGATATCTTTTTCTATTTCCAATAAAAGTGGTATTAAAATTTTCCTAAAATGACCTATTAATAAATGCCCTAATGTAGCGTTTGGTACGGGGTAATGTTTTAGGATTCTTAAGAATGTTTAAAAATTCCCAAGTTTGGTTGCAAATCACGCCAGAGAATCAAATGTTAGTGGAATTTGGATTCTCTCTTTAAACCCCTCTCAGTAGGAATGTGGATTCCTTTTAAAATTGGTGAGTATCAAGATTCCCAAGCTTTAAAAAATTGTATTTTTTATAAATTGACAATTTTAATCCTTTTTCCTTATCATTTAAGCAATTAAGATAAAATATAAAGCAAATCATCAATATCTTTTCCCTTGTCTTTATTTTTTCCCGTCAAAATAACATAAACAAAATAGACAACTTTGTTGATATATTCTTTAACAAAGTTCTATTTAGGTTTCACGTGTTGGGAAAAAAAAAAAAAAAATTGAAGGGGACCCTCCATTATTGCCAAGTATTCACTTTTGCTGTTGTGTGTGTGTTGCTCAACAAATTATTAATGGTTTATATTTTGTTTTTCTTTATTTATTTAGAGGAAGATTTTTTTGAAGGACTCAGTAGTTCACATTCAAATCTAAGGATAAAATGGGAAAAATAAATAATTCATTTAAGATTCTTAAGAGTAAACTAAACATTATCATCTCACATTCCTAAAAATCTTAAGAGATTCCCAATGAAACCAAACATGGGAATAGCTATATTCCTAGGCATCCAGATTCCTAGATGCCAGAAGTAATGTAGATTCCCCCGTACTAAACGCCACATAAAGATATCTGTTAAACTTAACATGACTCTTTAATAAAATGTAGTGTAAAATAAATAATACGATGTGATGTATTTCAAAAGGTTGAGTATCTAAAAAAAAAAGTAGTCTCTTACACAAAGAGCATAAAATGTTTTAGGATGTAAAAACAATGGACAAAAAAAGAAAATTGTTGTCGGTTTATTTTTTTAGGAATTGAGACATTTATGTGCAATTGAAAAATCTATCGTGTAAGGAAACCCTTTATTTGGTGAGCAGTTTGAGCAATAACCCCAATGGCACATATAATATTATCAATTACTATCATATGACGTGAGGTCAATGAGTTCACACTGAAGACCTCCTTTTTTTATACAGCAAATAAATAAATAAATAAAAAGGAAAACCATTAAGACATTGTATAATGGTCAGAGGATATCCCGGTGTCATGGGAAGGGGAAAACTCAAACAAGAAGGAACTAAACTTACTGCCTTCTTACAATAAATAGTCAATCACCAAAGCAGAAACTTCCTTCACTTTTTGCTTGTCTTTACCAACCTTCATCCATAATCAGAAGTCCACCAAGAAGTGAAGGAACAGCAACACTGTAACCTTTACTACCACCAAGAAGTCATCCCCAATATGACTTCAAAATCACCCTAATGAAACCATAAAGAAATTCACTTTCCCAAACCAATTCCCAATTCCAAATTGTACTCCATCATTGATTGATTTCTTTGTTAGACCAGCTGGACTTTCTAAGGTTTGTGAAAATCCTCCACTACCCTTTTCCCAAACAGAGAATCCCACTTCCCACACCAAAATGCAGACTTGTAGATATGTTTAGTGGGATTTCTTCATTGTATAATTTCTAAATGTATCTAAGGACACATTGCTTAACACTTTATTGAAGAATATTTTAAAAACTAGAACAGTTATTCAAAATTCACCCGGTATTTACAATTTCATGATGGTGACAATAAATTCTTTGTTGTGCATTATTTGTTTTTCCTTATTATATTTCAATATACCATAAGTATTTAGTCATTTTTGTAAATTCTGATTGTATTCTTTATGCAAAAATATCATTTTGGGTCACTGTTAATTTGGTTTATATATTTTTATAGTAGTAAATTTGGTCCATGTTATTTTTAACTTACAGTGAATTTCTATTAGTGAGTTGATGATAGGGACCAAATTAATTGCTTCCAAAATGTAGGGACCAAATTGACAGAAACCTCAAAATAGTATATTTGCTTGTTCTTTATAAAAGATTGGATGTAATTTTTACAAAAAGTTTTAGTAGAACTCATTATTATTTCTGTAAGGACGCGATTCGTGGCGGACCGTGACGGTGTCGGGTTCGCACGTAAAAAGGCCCCTAACAATATCATTTGTAGAGCGTGGGTTTGGAAGGCTAGGCCCTGGTTGACAGGCGGTGGGTTTTTCGTGGTGTTCGTACAAGTTTAAGTTTTCCTTCACCCCTGGAGTCTTTCTCCTGGAGGTGGGCTGGGAGGCTCTGGTTTTTGGCCATTTTTCCCGACCCCCCCTTTAGGTTACTTATTTTTCCTTTTATATTTGCCTGCGTTCATTGTCCTTCGTCCACGTATAGGGTCAACCTTTCCAGGATTGATACTTGTCCCATCAGCCCATATTCAAAGTCGTTGGGGGTGGTTGTAAAAGTCAAAGAATGCGGCTCTGTCAGGTTCAGAGCATTGAATGGCAGTAAGGGCAGCTTTCCCTGGATATTTTAGATTTTTCTTCCAAGTTTCAGTCCTATACCGTTTTTACCCCTCTGTCAGGGGGGACTTTGGGTCTGCCGAGGACTGAGCTGTCCTCGGCAGTATCCATAGGCTATTTTGTCGAGCTTGGCCCATAGCCCTCCTCGGCTTGGGCCTTCGGATTCTCCCCGGGTAGATGGGCCTGGCCCATAAATCATTTGGGCCCCACAATAGCCCCTCAAAACCCGGCTGTCCAACCTCTTGGTTGGAAAGGGGGGTTTTGGTGATGCCGAACCTCTTCCTACGGCCCAATTAATTTGGCCTTTTAATAATGCTGGCGGCTCTTCATCTGTCCAAGAAATGCACCGGTCTATGAGACAGTTTTTTGATTTCGCGCTTGATGCGTTCTTGTCATTTGGGTATCCAAGACGCGCTTTTAATGACCACTATTTACGAGACTACTTTAATTCGGCGGTTTGTTTTGATGGGGTGGAGAAACGGAACCGGCATGTTTGTGTTGGCAGATTCCTTTGGAGATCTGAACCTATTAAATGTCTCCCGCTCCACCCTCTGTATAAGAAGGGAGGGAGGAGGTTATTGTTTTTGTAAAGAATCCCTTTTCATCCTTCTGAGATTTGAAACACTTGGCCTCTCCTAGGGTTCATTTTACCCACTGGTTTATAAACTAAATCGTGATACACTTTACCATAACAACGCATGATGCAGGAGCCAAACCCCTCTCATAAACGCCATGTTCCGATAAAGCTCATTATGGCTCGATCGGGACAAGGGTGGCGAAGACTCAAAATCAACCTCACCCTTCTTTCAGTCAAAATTCGAAGCAGGGACTTGTCACGTCAAATTTTCGGCGTGACTGAGTCGAGAACACCCATCATCAGTACCAACCGCTCTCCTATGAGCATACCTAGTATGGCTCCAGTGTGTTGGGAGTCAGGATCGAGGCAGGGACTAAGTGTCTCTACTTCTTCCTCTCTTCCTTCACTGGTGCTATCCTCCGTCTCCCTTTCTTAGTCTTCCCAACACCAGATCCATCCTGGTACTTTCACTTCTCCCTCTTTTGCTCCTTTTTCTTTCTTTTCATCTCTTCTCTCTTCTTCTCCTCCTTCTTTACTCATGTCCTCCATCTTCTTCATTCATCTCCTCCATCTTCTTCATTGATTTCTTCCTTACTATTTCCTTCTCCGCCATTTTTTCCCAAAGAAGGTTCTTATCGTAATATGAGCAGTATTGAGGTAAAGATTGGAGAGACTTTGAAGACGAGTTTAAAAGACGCCTGACAGTTTACTTATCTGTACTACGAATGTAATTGTTGCTTAGGCAGTTCACATTTTGTATAGGCTCGTTTGAGCCCCTCTTTGTACGTTGTAATAATTTTTCGTATTAATAAAAATCGTTGTTATTTTATTTCGCATGTTTTGTCTCTATGCCTTTTCTTTTTTAAAAAAAATTTACAAACGCTGCTCGGCACAATAATATAGCATCTAAATCAATGACGACTAAGACCAAAATACTTGATAATAAAAAGATGTCGCCATAACTTTAATAGAAATGCTTGGCACAATAAGGCTGACCAGTGAAAAGTAATACTTACCCCATGCTAGCCGAGGAGTAAAATGAAGGTTTGATGCCGTGTGAGGAATAATCATTTGAAGATATATCACCCACCAAATGAACAGCCTTCTTATACGACTAAATGCTGGGGCGTTCCACCACCTTCCTTACAACTTTATTAGTCTTAACCTTTTATGGTGTTTAAGCCGTGGATGAAGTGACCTGACATTTTTATCAAGTAACCCATCTTACGAAATTCAAACCTTTTCTTATCCAAGTATTTGGTTTCCCCATTGGCTTGGGTCCGAGGACCATACAAAACCTTGGTTCTGTCCAAAACTTGTAATAATTATAATTTTTGTACTTGGTTTCCCCATAGGCTTGAGTCCGAGGACCATGCAATGCCTTGGTTCTGTCCAAAACTTGTGATTTTTTTTTTTTGTACTTGGTTTCCCCATAGGCTTGAGTCCGAGGACCATGCAAGGCCTTGGTTCTGTCCAAACTTGTGATTTTTTCTTTTTTGTACTTAGTTTCCCCATAGGCTTGAGTCCGAGGACCATGCAAGGCCTTGGTTTTGTCCCTGGGCCCATATGCTGAACGGGCCTGGGCCGCGAATTTACTGGGCCCACAAATTGAGAGGTATTTCCGTAGTCTTTGATCACGCGGTACTTTTTGGCGTCCCAGTGTTTGAGGTGCGCCTTCTCGAGACTCCTTTAACCTCAGGGTTATAGACGACGTTGGAAATCGAGCCAGAGACGTTTTGTCTGTAGCGTTCCTTGGGACGCTGCGTGAATTAAATGCCACCGGTTTACTTCTTGGTATAAATGGGATAGGGGATCACTTCACTTGCACATGAACTCTCCTGTTCCCTTCAGAACTATATTTCTTCCATATCCGCGATCTCTCTTTCTAGTGCCACTGCCTCAAAGCAAGATGTTTGAGGCGTGGATGGGGATGAAAAGTCTCCACATGCTTCAGAGGCACCGAATCCTCAAGGTGATACGGTATGGACAAGGATGGCACAGATTCAAGCCAGTCCTCCGTCTTGACAGGAGGAAGATGGTACTCCTCCTTCTTTTAGTCAAAATCCGAAGCAGGTTCTGGTCATGCCAGATTTTTGGTATGTCAGAAGAAGGAATTTCCGCCATCAGCGCTGTCTGCCTTGTAGCAGGCAAATTTTTGCGGGGGCTCCCCAACTTCCGGCTCCCTGCACCTTTTCTGTAGATGGTGTTAGCCTGAGGTCAGGTTCCCTGCACCTTTTCTTCACCGGTGCAGGCCCCAAGTTGGGTTCTTTTGCTGCTTGAGTTATGGGCGTGCAAAAACATTGAGGAGGAATAAGGTCTCGAGGCAGTAACCAACTTCTCCTCTATGCTACCTCCTCGGCTTTATCTTCACTCTCTTGTATTTTTCGTTACTTACATAGTTAGCTTCGATGTAGACTTTGTTTCAGCTTTTCATTATACACTGTACTGTTCCTTTGTCTTAATAAAATATGTGTCTATTTCTCTATACAGATCTTTCTTCTCCGTAATAACTACTTTATGCATGAATATTAAATATAAGCTTACCCTTAATGATATTCCAGGCAGAAAAATGCCTTAACACAGATTCCTACTAGTTTAAACTTACAAATATTATCAAGCATAACAAGGTTAATCATCAATAAATTAAACTCTTGGAACTAACCGGGATAACCGCTGAGTGCTGCGCGATGCATACTAGAGCGATGTCCGAGAACGATAAACTCTAAGTCATTCGTTCGAGAGGGTAGCCGAGTAGCGAGGGGCTTTGGTTGTGCTTTTGGGTAATATGTTGCGCCGTATCGCATCAACCCCTTTGATATTGGGGATCAGAGGGTAGACCGAGGAATCCGCGCAATCAAGGTATTAACCCATCTGTTAACGCGGAGTTCTCTTCAGATGGATTTTGAGGTTTATGTGCCATAGTTTTTTTTTTTTTTAAATAGTTAGTTCCTCATCCAGGTAGTTGGTTTCCCCATAGGCTTGAGTCCGAGGACTATGCAATGCCCTGGTTCTGTCCAAAACCTAGTTTTCCTCATCCAGGCAATTGGTTTCCCCATAGGCTTGAGTCCGAGGACTATGCAATGCCCTGGTTCTGTCCAAAACCTAGTTTTCCTCATCCAGGCAATTGGTTTCCCCATAGGCTTGAGTCCGAGGACTATGCAATGCCTTGGTTCTGTCCAAAACCTAGTTTTCCTCATCCAGGTAGTTGGTTTCCCCATAGGCTTGAGTCCGTGGACCATGCAAGGCCTTGGTTCTGTCCAAAACCTAGTTTTCCTCATCCAGGTAGTTGGTTTCCCCATAGGCTTGAGTCCGTGGACCATACAATGCCCTGGTTCTGTCCAAAACCTAGTTTTCCTCATCCAGGTAGTTGGTTTCCCCATAGGCTTGAGTCCGTGGACCATGCAAGGCCTTGGTTCTATCCAAAACCTAGTTTTCCTCATCCAGGTAGTTGGTTTCCCCATAGTCTTGAGTCCGTGGACCATACAATGCCCTGGTTCTGTCCAAAACCTAGTTTTCCTCATCCAGGTAGTTGGTTTCCCCATAGGCTTGAGTCCGTGGACCATGCAATGCCTTGGTTCTATCCAAAACCTAGTTTTCTCTTTGTGTGGAATCTTGGCTTTATGGGAGTTAGCTCTTCAACCAAGCCCCTAAAGTTTATCCATACGATTAATGCTATCAAGTGCCTAGTTTGCTCTTTACGGGAGACCTTGGCTTTAAGGGAGTTAGCTCCTCAACCAAGCCCCTAGTTAAGAAACGTAGCCCCTAGCAGAACTTTATACTAGAACTCTATAACCAACGGTTAGAAATAACGAAGAAACTCTATCGACCCACATCCTATACCAACACACAAGCCTTTCCCACAGACGGCACCAATTGTAAGGACGCGATTCGTGGCGGACCGTGACGGTGTCGGGTTCGCACGTAAAAAGGCCCCTAACAATATCATTTGTAGAGCGTGGGTTTGGAAGGCTAGGCCCTGGTTGACAGGCGGTGGGTTTTTCGTGGTGTTCGTACAAGTTTAAGTTTTCCTTCACCCCTGGAGTCTTTCTCCTGGAGGTGGGCTAGGAGGCTCTGGTTTTTGGCCATTTTTCCCGACCCCCCCTTTAGGTTACTTATTTTTCCTTTTATATTTGCCTGCGTTCATTGTCCTTCGTCCACGTATAGGGTCAACCTTTCCAGGATTGATACTTGTCCCATCAGCCCATATTCAAAGTCGTTGGGGTGGTTGTAAAAGCCAAAGAATGCGGCTCTGTCAGGTTCAGAGCATTGAATGGCAGTAAGGGCAGCTTTCCCTGGATATTTTAGATCTTTCTTCCAAGTTTCAGTCCTATACCGTTTTTACCCCTCTGTCAGGGGGGACTTTGGGTCTGCCGAGGACTGAGCTATCCTCGGCAGTATCCATAGGCTATTTTGTCGAGCTTGGGCCATAGCCCTTCTCGGCTTGGGCCTTCGGATTCTCCCCGGGTAGATGGGCCTGGCCCATAAATCATTTGGGCCCCACAATTTCTATTTAGAAATTTATAATTTTGACAAAAATTCAAAAATAAATAGTCAAGCAATGAGGGAATTATGGTTAACTTGAGTACACAATTTTTTTTTCTTAAGGTTAGTGAGGGAAGTCAAAAATTCAGTGTGAATAGAGGATCAAAGAAAGAAAAGAATGGAATCGATTGGTAAAGAAAAGAGGTTCAAGTGAAGCAGTCAATATTATATTGAGTTATGGTTCCACTATGTTGTTTGATATTAATTTCAATTCCCATCAATACAATTCGAGAAAATTTATTAACAAAAATTATTGATTTGGAAATGTTGTTATTTTTTCTAGTTAGCATAGAATACGGTTTTGTTATTAATCTGCTTTCAATATATATTTTTTTTCCAACCATGGGGGAAGGTGTAAAGTATAAAATGATAATTTTCTTTTAAGAATCATAGAACATTATTGTTTTTTTTTTTTTTATTCATTCTAATTCAAAATGGTACTCTTTTTTTTCTTTCTTTCTTTTTTGCATTTTTTGTTCACTCTAAGCACTATAATAGTAGAAAATCTCTTCATCATGCCCGTTAAAAGGCAGACGAAATACAAAAGAAGCTAACCAAGACAACACTCATCACCCCACTATCAAAAGAACAAAAAGTAGACATCTTAAATTAAATTATGGTCTCTCAACCAAAACAAAGCTAAAATAATAATATGATAATCCTTTCGCAGAAAATTTGACAATCTAAATGAGATTAATCCCAGTACAAAGAGAATTGCAAAAAAATAATCAGAATAAATATGACAAACTTCAAAGAATCCATGCAATTGGTGAGGAGTATAATTATAAAGAAATAGAGGTTTTTTTTTTTTTTTTTTTTGAGAAAAAGAAAAAGAGGTTAAGTCTAGAAAATTATTATAAACTCCGAGAATATATTTTCTCCCTCTCACATAGAGGTGGGTCCCATGGTAGGTGGGACCCACCCCTTTGTGAGAGAGAGGGAGTATACTCTTGGTATACTCAATAACATCATGTTAAGTCTAGGGCTATAGCCCAAACATAATCCCGATATCTTAGAGGTAAATCTATAAAATGAATGAAGTAAAATCTATACACATGAATCATTCCCCTAATATTCTCAATAAATGAAAACAAATTATAAACTTAAACTTCCACTATAATGACAATGGGAATATCTCTAATGACAATTCTGAAATTATGCAACCATTTAATTGATGGATCTGGGCCCTTAAACTTCCACTATAATCAATATGTCTGTTTAAGGGCCCTTTTCCCCTCTATTCCCTTAATCTATATATTATTTTTACATTTTTTTTAAAAAAAAATTGCTTGATTGCATAATTTAAGAATTCCAGTTTCATAAATTCAACATTGTTTTTATGTTATGAATGAAACTAGAAATTAAACTAAAAGGTAATATTAATATTTTGTCAATATTTCCTAATGAAGTTGTGGAACTTTAGTTTCTCAAAAAAAAAAAAAAAAAAAGTCGTGGAACTTTAGTTGCGCATCCTCAATCTAATATGAAATTTTTTTTTTCATTCTTATCCAAGCATCATTTCTTGTGCAGTTACAAACAATAACGATTTTTGATAGATAAAATAATATTTCAAACAATAATGATTGCTTTTTATCATTAGGCCAAAATAAAATTAAAAAATAAAAACGATTTTAAATTCGATGACATCCAAAAAACTTCCCTAGACTAAATATCTTCAAGCAAAAAATAAATCTTGCCTTATTTAATAGTTTATTGTGAAATCTAAGCTATGCTTAAGCACGCACCAGAAAAGTACTAGTGAATTTAATGGGAAAAAGAGGTATTTGCCCCTAATTTACAAATTATGTGGTAAAATGCCATTGTTTTGAAACTATTTAGCAAAATGCTCCTGTTTTTTAAATTTGATTTTAACAAAATTGAATTATAGGTGGAACTCAACATTAGCAATGTCAAGTTCTATGCATATTTTGCCACTTAAATTTTTTTGAAAATTTAAGTGAAACTCAATATTGCTAATATCAAGTTCTACTTAAAAATATACATATAACTCGATTTTGAGGATATTGAGTTTTATATAGAACTCGATTTTGTTAAAATCGAGTTTCAAAAACAGAGACATTTTGATAAATGATTTCAAAATAGGAATATTTTGCTGCATAGTTTGTAAATTATGAGCAAATGCCCATGTAAGGACACATTTTGAATCCTAAGCCCAAATGATAAAAGGATTTAGGCCCAAAGAGGCCAGTACAATGAATTTGTAGAGAGTGAGTTGGAAAACTAGGTTCTAATGAGTTGAGTCATATTTACAATGGATCTAGTAGACAATAAAGTGAAAATAGACTAGATTTATCTAAGGAAAATCGTCATCGGCACAGTCCGAGAAGATTAGTTCTTGTATATATTACTTGAAGTTGTTACAAATACAGTTTTGATTGCTACAATGTTTCTTTCTCAATTCTCCGATCCCCTTCTCTTAGGGTGTCTCTTCTATTTTATACTATTTTCCCCTTTCATCTCTACCTTCTACGTGCAGATCAGATCGTTGGTGTTGATCCTTGTCCCATCAACACTTTCTTGAAGTCTTTGGGTAGTAGCTGTAAAGCTGAAAATTGCTGTTTAGGTATCACTTCCTCATTAATATGGCCAGAGAGTTTGCTGCAGAGCATTCAATGCGGTGGCAGTAGCCTTTCCTTAGATATTTCGTAGCTTTCCTCTGTTCTACTCCTTCCTGATACTTATCCTCATCCATGGAATGATTCGAAACGTTACTCTTGATGGCAGACCACACCCTCTGACCTCGGCTTTTCTCAGCCAAGGAGGCATTCCTCCTCAGACCATTCTCTTGGATGGTTTTGATCGGACTTCACTTCTTCACTTACTAACATGGATCCTTATGAAAGTATTTACCCATCCTCGAATTACCTAACGTTCTCAGATTTGGCCCCTGGCCCAATATGTACATAGATATGGGCTCCTAGGCCTATTACCCCTACATCCCATTTTCCCTGAATTTTATACTATAACAAGTCTTAGGCTCAAATAGTATTTTGTGCTTGAGGTTTATAAATTATTAAAGTCACTAAACTCTTACTTGACAAGGATCTTATTCTAGATAATGTAATATATGCTTAAAAAATAGATCAATATACACCCTCGATAATACCACTTACTTCAAATAAAACTATACAAGTCGTCAACCATGTATTTCCAACAGCATCAAACACAAGTGCAATCTCGACTAAAGAGTAAAGACATTCTAAAAGGAATAGCTTCTGTTAATTACCATCACCACGAGCAACTGGCAAGACTTTTGACAGATCGAATGAATGCAAAAACACACATGGCGCTAAAGTTTTGAGAATCCAAAAGAACATGTGGAGTAAGCAGTGAAGTAATAACAAGCAAGTCATCCATAGAAGCAACACGATTTTGACTTGAAAAATATATAATTCCCTTACAATGTCCATACACTATTATCCAATGATTTTTTTTTTTCTAATAATTGGAAAGTTTGAGAGAAGACCTCGGCTAACATAACGGTGTATGTTATATTTTTTAATGCTAAAATATAAATTACACCCTCTAATTTTGGCCAAAATTCATTTTAAACTTCTAACTTCAATTTCATTCATTTGAGTTCTTTAACTTTCAAACTTATTCAATAAAAGCATTCATTTATATTTTGTTAAAAAAAAAAAATGCTCTATTAATAGACCCTTGTTTTGCATATTGGATGATTTCTTTTTTTGGAAGTATTTTTTGTTGTCTATACTTGTCACTATTGGATTTAAGACTTCTCAATCCATCCCCACTGTCAACGTTATAAGAGCCTATTTCCACAAGAAAATAAGTTTTGTAGCATCCATTTTGCAAATCCAAAAAAATCAAGTGAGTTTACTTAATTTATATGTGTAAATATTATATATTTGTAATAGTTAGAGCCTAGAGGTCAGATCTTGGTACAATTACAAGTGTCTTTTATAAATTTTTTAAAAAAAGAAAAAGTGACAAGTTACAAGTTACAAGTTACAAGTTCAAGTCATTACTCATGCATTTGAAACAACTACTTCACCTTATTGGCATTTTCAAGTATTTTTTCCAGCATTTGAAAGAAGTAAATTATCAAACAAAAATTTGCTTTGTTTAATATTACTTCAAAATTGCATAAAGAACGACAAAATTTATATATCTTTACCTTTACCTTTTCATAAGCTAGCATTTCTCAAATATCAAGATTCACTAGGTTAACCCATAACATTAACTCAATTATATATCAATAATATTTTCATCATAACATTACATAAAAATTCTATTATACATATGTTTATGTTTATGTTTATGTTTCCTATTTGAAAGCAAGCGACAAAGTTTGATTAGGAGGCAAAATGCACAAAACAACAAAAAGTGATAAACCAAAGAACTTTGTATAACAATGAAGTATAGGCTGAAGAAAACAACTTCCTCAAACATAGCTAATATCTATCTCCTTCAAATCAAATTTTCATTTTTTAAAGAAAATCTTATATGTGAGATATTGCTACAAGGTAGAGTAACAGCTGCAAACAACCTCTAAATCTTAACAACCTTTGAAGAATTTCTGCTTGTTAATCTTTGAATCTTAACATAACTTTTAAAGCAATGTTTTAATATTTGACGGCCCACCAACAATCCTTTTGACCTTATCACAAGACAAATCAATAAAATAATCAAAATTTTCAACCACTAGTTAGGGCCTACTCTAACTTGGTTAAATTAGTGTTCAAGAAATGTGTCGGTGGATTGTACACCCATGTATAGTCGTTACTCATTAGCTCAACTTAAAAAAAGTCGTTACTCATTAGAAACCATTCTATTATTAATTTTTAGATTTATCCATAAGTTACTAGATAATTTAACAAGATTTTTTCTTAAATATCATGATTACTTGTGGACTTCTCTAAGTTCCTAGACTATATTATTTTCTTTTCATTAAAAGCATAAGAGTAAATCAAAATAAGCAAAACTAGTTGAAGGAAGTCAGAGATAACCAAATATGTGCTTACAACTACTTCACCTTATTGGCATTTTCAAGTTTTTTTTTTTCATCATTTGAAAGCAACAAATTATCAGACCCAAATTTTTTCTTTTTTTTTAAATTACTTCAAAATTGCATAATGAATGACAAAATTTATATATAGACTTTTACCATTTCATAAGCTATCATTTCTCAAATATCAAGTCACTAAGTTAACCCATAACATTTACTCAATTATATATCAATAATTAAATATTTTCATCATAAGATTACATAAGAATTCTCTGATACATATATGTATGTTTATGTTTATGAAATTCCTCAAAGAATCTCCTTACATGTGGTTTCTTGTTCTTTATACAGGTTTTCTTTCCTAATTGATTTTTTAGTCTTGTTTACTTGTTAAAGTTTTTAGACTAAAATCTACACCAACTTAATCCCATCTCATGAGTAACAATTTAATCATTTGGGTTCTATATATACTCCCTCTTATTATGTCATAGTAAGTCTTTCTAATTAAATTCATGGTAGGATCCTCAATTCATATGAGAGAAGTGAACATTACTCTCATAGTATTGATTAATTTTCTTCATCTCACAACTTCATATCCAATTTATCCAAAAAAATTTACTAAGCAAGCTCAGTACTAGTGTTTTCATATTTACAAGGCACTGCATTAGAGTCTTAAAAGAATCGAGGAAATTGTCAATTCACTAAGAGTAATGAATTTGTTATAATTTGTCTATCTGTCTCAGCATATTATGAAGAACTAGCTAGTGAGATTCGAAGTTGCAATGCATGTGTTAATACTGTATTTTTCCAAACTTCATTTTACTTGTAAATATCCCTATTTGATTTCAAAAATTATATTTTTCACATTAATATTATTGGAATGAAAAAATAACTAAATTTGTTTCAATTGGATGTTGAAATAATTAATTGAATTAGTTAATGGTCAAAATTAAACATAAACGTAAACATCAATATAAGATAATTTATGTAATGATATGATGAAAATATACAATTATTGATATAGAATTGAGTACATGCTATGGTTTAACCTAGTTAAGCATTATATTTGAGAAATTCTAGTTTTTTTCTTCTTAAAACAAATACACACAAAGGAGAAGGAAATTTCCTTTAACACAAAGGCTCACCACAAAAGGTAAAAGCTTTAGATATATAAATTTCATCATTCATTATGCAATTATGAAATAATATTAAACAAAGAAAATTTGTGTTTGATAATTTGTTACTTGCAAATGCTAGAAAAGTACTTGAAACTACCAATAAGGTGAAGTAGTTGTTTCAAATGTATGATTTGAACTTGTAACTGTCGATGCCTCACGACAGTTCGACCACCCATCGTGGCGATGCTTGCGGGCTTGGGAAGCTTGGGTGCTGTGGAAGAAGGTAGGGATGGACCCAGGATGGGGCCCAAGGGGGCCCGGGCCCCCCTGGGTCCAATATACTACTTCCGTCCCAGTTTGTTTGTCCTCTATTCTATTTTGAGATATCCCAAAATATTGTCATGTTTCTAAAAATAAAAATTATTAGTTTACTAATATTCCTATTATACCCCTACTTTATTTTCAAAACTATTTGAAAAGAAAACTAACTAATATTTTTAAAAAATCAATTTAATTGGGGCACCTTTTTAGTTGCCTCATTAAGAATAACTCTTTTTAAAAAAGCTAATAAATTTATTTAAGGGTAGTTTTGTAAACTTATACATTTTTATAAGGCAGACAAAACAATAAATTATATTCCCTTAAAAAGTTTGACTTTTCAAACAGGACAAACAAATTGAAACGGATGGAGTATATATATATATATATATATATAGAGAGAGAGAGAGAGAGAGAGAGAGAGAGAGAGAGAGAGAGAGAGAGAGAGAGAGAGTAATTATATATTTTATTTTTGTAGTTAGGCCCCCCTTCCAAAATATTAGGCCTCCTTTCTCCCCAATCAGCCTAGCTAGTATAACCCAAATAGCAATTATTTAACCAAAAAACTTAACAAAAGAAATAAAAACATTCACAATGGTGATAGTATTTTAGCAAAAAAAAAAAACTATTTTACCACCAAAGAACTAAAAAATCATGTGTTATAGGAGAAGTTAAAGTAAAATTTTTTGCAACAACAGTAAACTAGTATAAATACCAGTTGACTATAGCAAGTTCTTATAAATAAAATACAATATTTTATTAAAATTATATCTCTTCCTTCAATTAAAAAACTTAAATTCTCTCTTCCTTTATTATTTTAATGGTATATTTATATTATTTTAAATGAAGTGATAAAAAAATAGAACATTTTATATTGGGTATATTGTAAAGTAAGGTGATAAAATAAATAAAGTAACCTTTTGAGGTCCTAAAAGCTAAAATTTTTAGCACCACTACTGTGAATATTCTAACTGTGGGGCCCGGCCCAGAAATAATGGGCTACTCCAAAAGCAGGCCCGTCCGAGGAGCGTCATGCCCGAAGAGAAACCACACATGAAGCACTATTCAATCCCAATAACGAGGAGGTAACCTTTCCGAGGAGCAACTCCTCCTCGGACGTCACGAAGTCCAGACGGGGAACTCTCCCCAGCCAACTCAGTTCACTCTCTCAACATATAAAATGAATAAAATCCAAAATATCCCAGGGAGAGCTACCACCACATTAATTGCGCCCCAACCACCCTCTTGGCCGCATTAATGAGGAAATGACCCCTGAACAGTACCGCCTTGGCCTCTGCAACTCACATGGGGAGAGATGAGGGCGTCTAATGGGACAGGCACTCAAGTAGATGCTTAGATGATCAACAGGTGTAAGGTTGAGATGAGAGGAAGGGAACTATATAATGTAGTGGAGTCCCTCAAAGAAGAGGACGAAAAATTCTGTATGAGGAACTGAAGAAATAAACTTATACGTGAGAGATCCATCCTGGTGTTTTTATTTTCTGCAACAATGCTATCCATATATCAGACCGAATAGACTCACTGAGACCAAGTTCTTTGACCCATCCTCTACAAATATTTATTGTGGGTTGCGCTTTGGGCCAGGGCCTGATCAATCGAATTTGGGCCGGGAAAATCGTGCAACCACAATTGGCGCCGTCTGTGGGAAGAACTAGAGCATCAGCTAGTACAACGGTCAAGCATGGCAGAACTAGGTCCGCACCAGGAGAATCCTCACCAGGCTGACTCCCAACAGACACAACCCGCCGAGTCCCAGAGGCAAAATAACCCCGTCAACCCAGGCCACAGGGGAAATCGTGAGAAAAGTGCGCATACTATCCAGACAAGCCAGAGTCACACTCAGATAGGTAGTCACGTGTCCCAGAAGCGAAATAGTCACCAGGCCATGCAGCGAGAGATAGATGATCTGAAGAGGAAGCTACGACGAGCACAGCGAAGGCGATCTCCTTCAGACTCAGACAAGTCCTCTAATGCGGAGGATGTGAGTTACCGACGGAGGTCAAGGACCCCCCCAAGCGAAACCTTTACCTACGAAAAGGAACCACGCCCTGTGCGGAAGTATGAGAGCACATCTAGTAAGGGTTCGGGAAACGACGCCATGAAGAAGGCGTTGGATCAGGTTTCAAGGTCCCCCTTCATGTATAGAATTGAAGGGGCTGAGCTGCCTCGACGGTTCAACCAACCAGCATTCGCCATCTATAGCGGTCGATCAGACTCGGTAGAGCATGTGAGTCAATTTAACCAAAAGATGGCGATATACTCGCAAAATGAGGCCCTTATATGTAAAATCTTCCCGTCTAGCTTGGGATCAATGGCGATGAGGTGGTTCAACGGCTTGAAGACAAATTCCATAAGCTCTTACAAGCAGCTCACTCGGGATTTCTGCTCTCGCTTTATCACCAACACCAGAGTCCCCAGGCCCCTCGGTTCGCTATTGTCCTTGTCCATGCACGAGGGAGAGACTCTGAAAGCATACTCCGATAGATACTGGGAAGTATATAATGACCTGGATGATAACCACGACGCTGTCGCTATCAGCACATTCAAAAGCGGCCTCCCCACCGACCATGGCTTAAGGAAATCCCTCACTGGTAAACCGGTTGCCAACGTTGATCAGTTGAGGGATAGGATAGACAAGTACAAAAGAGTGGAGGAAGATCAGCTGCAAGGGAGGGGGAAGGAGAAGGTTATCCACCCCAAAGCAAATGATTTCAGGTCGGAACGGCACAACCATGGTCAGCCGAGGAGAGATTTTTCGCGACAGGCTGGGCAGAGTAACCCGCAAACAGTGAATGCCGTATTCAGAGAGCCCGTACAACAGGTACTGGAGAAAGTAAGAGATGAGCCCTATTTCAGGTGGCCGGGAAAGATGGCTGGAGAACCTTCCAAACGTAACCAGAACCTGTACTGCCACTATCATCAAGACCATGGGCACACTACTGAGGACTGCAGGAATCTGTGGAATCATCTGGATCAGTTGGTCCGAGAAGGAAAGTTACGTCACCTGTTGCACCCGTCGAGTGGCCACACCAGCCAAGCAACACAAGAGCCTCGAAATGACGTGACCTTAAGACCACCCACCGGGACGATACATGTCCTCGCCGCACCAGGAAGAACGGGACCACCCATCCCCAGGGTGTTAGCTGTTGATCGGCTCCCCTCCGGGAGCAGGCAGAGGGAACACAAAAGGTCAAAAAAGGGAAGCTCTTTGATACTGGGGTTCTCGGATGAGGATAAAAGAGGAACTATTTAACCTCACGATGATGCCTTGGTGGTCACTCTGAGGATTGGGGGTTTTGACGTGAAAAGGGTGGTGGTGGATTCGGGAAGTTCAGTAAAGATAATGTACCCTGATCTATACAAGGGGCTGAACCTGAAGCCAGAAGATTTGGCAGTTTATGACTCCCCCCTACTTAGCTTCGAGGGAAGAATGGTTACGCCAAAAGGACAAATCCGACTACCCGTACAGACTGGGGCGGAGGTGGTGGAGGTGAATTTTATCGTTGTCGACGCTTACTCACCCTACACCGCGATAGTCGCCAGGCCATGGATCCACGCCCTGGAAGCCGTAACCTCCACACTTCATCAGAAGGTGAAATACCCATCCAAAGGACAAGTGGAAGAGATCCGAGGAGATCAGGCCGTATCCAGGCAGTGTATGGTGGTCGCCGTCTTACATCGGCCCCATGCCGAGTCCTCGGCCCCTGAAAGTTTATAGCAATCAGCCGCCTCGGCAGAGCAAGACGACGGACTGGCCGAGGAGATAGGGTGTGAAAGTTTAGATAAAATCGCTGTCAACGACGACCCGGAGAAGTTCTTTCTGGTCGGCTCGGAATTGCCCCCTCAAGAAAAGGAGGAACTGGTCAGATTTCTTAGAGGAAATGTCGACGTGTTCGCATGGGATGCCTACGACGCCCCGGGCGTCGATCCTAGCCTTATTTGTCACCACCTGAACGTCAACCCCTCTTCCACTCCGAAGAAGCAGCCACCCCGACGCCCTTCAAAGGAACATGCTAGTGCCGTAAAAGAGCGGGGGCTATCAAAGAGGTCTTCTACCCAGAGTGGCTGGCAAACACTGTGGTGGTAAAGAAGAAGACAGGAAAATGGAGGGTCTGCGTAGACTTCACGGACCTGAACAAGGCGTGCCCAAAGGACCCATTCCCCCTACCCCGAATTGATCGATTGGTGGATGCAACCGTGGGGCACCCTCGAATGAGCTTCCTGGACGTCTTCCAAGGCTATCATCAGATACCCCTTGCGCTAGAGGACCAAGAGAAAACGGCTTTCATGACGCCCATCGGAAACTATCATTACAAGGTGATGCCGTTTGGGCTAAAGAACGCAGGCTCAACCTACCAAAGAATGATGGCTCGGATGTTTGAACCACAACTGGGCAAGATCATTGAGGTTTATATAGACGATATGGTCGTCAAGAGTAGAAGGGCGTCCGAGCACGTGAAGGACCTCGGAACAATCTTCACCATATTAAGGGAGCACCGGTTGCGGCTGAATGCCTCCAAATGTTCCTTCGGGGTCGGGTCTGGGAAATTCCTAGGGTATATGGTCACCCACAGGGGAATAGAAGTAAGTCCCGATCAAATCAAAGCCATTAACAGCTTACAGGCTCCTCGGAATCCGAAGGAAGTACAGAAGCTCACTGGTATGATTGAGGCGTTGAACCAGTTCATATCGAGATCGGCGGATCGATGTCGGCCTTTCTACCTTCTGATAAACAAGTGAAAAGAGTTTGCATGGTCGGAGGATTGCGTTCAAGCTTTCCAGCAACTTAAAGACTACCTGTCCCGACCACCCATCATGTCCAGCCTTGAGGCAGATGAGGTGCTGTTTGCCTACATCGCCGTAGCTCCCCACGCTGTAAGCCTGGTACTGATACGGGATGATAATGGGGTGCAGCGACCGGTGTACTATGTGAGCAAATCACTACATGAGGCCGAGGTACGATACCTACCTTTAGAAAAGGCAATTCTGGCAATAGTGCATGCAACCCGAAAACTTCCTCATTACTTTCAGGCGCACATGGTCATCGTTCTGACTCAGCTTCCTCTCCGAGCAGTGCTTCGAAGCGCTGACTATACAGGAAGGATCGCCATGTGGAGTGCGCTCTTGGGAGCCTTTGATATAAAATATATGCCCAGATCCTCCATCAAAGGATAGGTCCTCGCAGACTTGGTAGCGGAGTTTGCTGAGCCCTCCATAGAAACAATAACCGAGAAGAGGGACATGGATGGAAAGTCGGTTGGTGCGATTTCAACAGGGAGGAACACGCATTGGAAGGTCTACGTAGATGGCGCAGCCAACCAGAGAGGGTCAGGAGTTGGAATAGTCTTAATATCCCCGGACGGTGCTGCCCTTGAAAAATCATTAAGGCTCGGATTCTCGGCTACGAACAATGAAGCCGAATACGAAGCCTTACTTCAAGGGATGACGATGGTTCAAAAGTTGGGCGGAAGAATAATAGAAGCGTTCTCGGACTCCAGACTGGTAGTCGGACAGGTGATGGGTGAGCTGGAAGCCCGAAATACTAGGATGCAAGAGTATCTGGGGCAAGTCAAGCGGCTGCAGACGAATTTTGAATCCTTTAATCTGACACACATTTCCAGGAGTGTCAACACCCATGCGGACTCGTTGGCCACTCTCGCCACGTCCTCGGCACATAATCTGCCACGAGTGATCCTGGTTAAAGATCTAGCCCAGGCAAGTCCCATCAGCAGAGGCCCTGCCAAAGTCCATCAGATCAGCAAGAGTCACAGCTGGATGGATCCCATAAAGAACTTCCTTCAAAACGACGTCTTGCCGGAAGAAAAATTGGAAGCCGAGAAGATACGAAGGAATGCTCCTCGGTTTTGGCTGTCAGAGGACCACAAACTATATCGGCGCTCCTATTCTGGACCGTACCTACTCTGCGTACACCCAGAAGAATCTGAATCTCTACTTGAGGAGTTACACGAGGGGATTTGTGGAAGTCATACCGGAGGGAGATCGTTGGCGCACAGGGCACTTACCCAAGGGTATTGGTGGCCGAACATGCAGAGAGAGGCCCAAGATTACGCTAAGAAGTGCGATCAGTGCCAAAGATTCGCCCCGAATATCCACCAACCCGGAAGAGTTCTCAACCCCCCTCTCGAGTCCATGGCCGTTCGCACAATGGGGCCTTGATCTAGTTGGACCCTTCCCCAAGGCCGCAGGGAACAAGCGATACATAATAGTCGGAACAGACTACTTCACTAAATGGGTGGAGGCTGAACCATTGGCCAACATTAGGGACGTGGACGCCTAAAAATTCATCTGGAAGAATATCATCACCCGCTTCGGGACTCCGCGTACACTCATTTCCGACAATGGTCTGCAGTTCGACAGTAAAAACTTTAGGGAGTATTGCCGCGAGTTTGGAATCATCAACCGATATTCCACCCCCGCCTACCCTCAAGGAAATGGACAGGTCGAGGCCGTGAACAAGGTCATAGTGAACGGACTGAAGAAGAGGTTGGACGAGGCGAAGGGGAGATGGGTAGAAGAACTCCCCCATGTCTTATGGACTTATCGGACGACGCCGCGACGATCGACCGGTGAAACCCCCTTCTCGATGACTTACGGGGCTGAGGCCGTGCTCCCGATAGAGAACAACTTTCCCACACTGAGGTCTAGATTGTTTACCCCAAGTGATAACGACGAGTTATTGGAACGGAGTCTGGACCTAGCCGAAGAAAGAAGGGAAAAAGCGATGATTCACGTGGCCTATTATTACCAGAAGCTGAGACAAGAGTATGATGCTAACGTCAAACCACAGCCTCTGGGGCCAGGTGATCTCGTAATGAGGAAGATTCTTGGCAGCGCAAAGAACCCCTCATGGGGCAAGTTGGGGCCCAATTGGGAGGGACCATACCATGTCACATCCGTGGCCGGAATAGGCGCCTACTACCTAGAAGATTTAGATGAAAAAGCTGTACCTCGACCATGGAATGTAAATAATCTCAGAAGATATTATTATTAATGAGAATGGCTTAGCATACGTTTTCTTTCATGATTATCCGCTGCTTGCTGGGCTACTGACAACTATTCATAGTTTTAAACAGAACCCAAGTCCTGCATGGCTCCTCGGACCACAGACTTGGGGGAAATTATTACTCATAAGTTTTAAACAGAACCTAGTCCTGCATGGCTCCACGGACCACAGACTAAGGGGAAATTAATACTTAAGGCAACTATTCATAGTTTTAAACAGAACCCAAGTCCTGCATGGCTTCTCGGACCACAGACTTGGGGGAAATTATTACTCATAAGTTTTAAACAGAACCTAGTCCTGCATGGCTCCACGGACCACAGACTAAGGGGAAATTAATACTTAAGGCAACTATTCATAGTTTTAAACAGAACCCAAGTCCTGCATGGCTCCTCGGACCACAGACTTGGGGGAAATTATTACTCATAAGTTTTAAACAGAACCTAGTCCTGCATGGCTCCACGGACCACAGACTAAGGGGAAATTAATACTTAAGGCAACTATTCATAGTTTTAAACAGAACCCGAGTCCTGCATGGCTCCTCGGACCACAGACTTGGGGGAAATTATTACTCATAAGTTTTAAACAGAACCTAGTCCTGCATGGCTCCACGGACCATAGACTAAGGGGAAATTAATACTTAAGGCAACTATTTATAGTTTTAAACAGAACACAAGTCCTGCATGGCTTCTCGGACCACAGACTTGGGGGAAATTATTACTCATAAGTTTTAAACAGAACCTAGTCCTGCATGGCTCCTCGGACCACAGACTTAGGGAAAATTATTACTTAAGACAACTATTCATAGCTTTAAACAGAACCCAAGTCCTGCATGGCTCCTCGGACCACAGACTTGGGGGAAATTATTACTCATATAAGTTTTAAACAGAACCTAACTCCTGCATGGCTCCTCGAACCACAGACTTAGGAGAAATTATTACTTAAGACAACTATTCATAGCTTTAAACAGAACCTAAGTCCTGCATGGCTCCTCGGACCACAGACTTGGGGGAAATTATTACTTATGATAGATTGGGAGATTATTACTTAAAGGAAATCATTTTAATACGTGCGCGCAGTCTGGCACCATCGCAACTCTCAGATGCGCAGCCCAAAAACCCATTTTATTTTGACCGTTTATCTGTATCTACATAGTTGCAAATGTTTAAAGAAGAGCGCTACTGACGTGCATCCATAGTGAGCAAAACGAACATTTTATATTAATATTCTGAGCACATTAGAAAGAGAGGTCCTTACAAAAGAACGGGAAAATAAGACGACTCTCGGTCAAAAAAAAAAAAAGGGGAAAGAGTACAAAGATCAAAAGCCTAGAAGGCTAAGCCTCAGCAGGAGGATCTTCTTTCTGCTCGGGCTGAGGAGGCGGAACCTCGATGGTAGAGTCTGCGACGGGATCCTTCGCCATATCGGGCACAAGGACAGTATCAGGCGTCGCCAGATCCTGCTCTGAAGCCATTTGGGCGTCATCAAGCTTCTCTCGGATCTCCTGAGGATAGAAGATGTTCTCGGGCAGTCTTAGCGCTGAATCCGCAGGAACTCCTGCAGCATCGAGAGCATGAGCCCATGAAATACTGCAGTAATCCCTGCACACCTCGGGGATCTCCTCGGATAGCCTAGCCTCCGTCTCTTCGGCCCCGAGCTGGCGAGCGGCACTCTTCTCAGCCTCTGTGGCCTCTCGGATCAGTTGGGCCTCCTCTTTGACCCGCAGCAACTCATCCTCGACCTTTTGCAGAGCAGTCTTGAGGTCCTGCACTGCCTGTTTCTCGGTGGCGAGGTTGATCTGGGTCGCAAACAGCTCCTTGTGCTGGTCCTCCGCCTGGACCTCAGCATTCTTCAAACCAGCATCTGCAGATTTGCGCCGGTTCTCCGACTCCTTGAACTTGTCCATGAGTTCAGCGTAATCGTGCTGGAGGGACCCCAAGGTTTTCTCCACCTCCGCCCGCGCCTGGGTCTCGACCTCAGCCCGACTACTGTTGCCGCGGCAAAATTCCTCAGCCACGAATACCTGCTGAGTAATCTACAAACGAAACAAGATTGCTTTAATCTAACAAGGTCAAATAGATCAATGAAACAGTAAAAGGATTACTTACCATTGCGAGATCCCTTTTAAGGGATAGGAAAATCTCAGGCTGAGAGAACCGCCTATAAGCCTCCATATCCCGAGGAAGGAGTAGGGGTTGCTCTAAGGCCTCGGCCACGTATCCTGCCCGGCCTCGGTTGTACTCTCGGATCGAAGCATTGTAGGGGATGGCCACCCCATCCAACTCCAACCTGGGGCCCCATACACGCGGGGTAGCACGTACCTCCGCAAGAATCTCCTCGTCCCGACTCTCCGAGGAGTTGCCCCTTCTGCTCCTTGGCGCGCGAGTGGTCTTTTGCTGCTTGGTCGGCTGGGCAACCACCTCGCCCTCCTCAGGAGAGTCGGCCAGCCTTTTCTTCTTTAGGTTGGGATTAACCTTAAGGCCAAGCTCCGAGGTGTCCGTAGGAGCCACAGGAGGGAAGGTCTTGCCCTGTGGTGGAGTTGGTGCCTTCGAGGACTGCCCTTTCGATGACTGTCCTTTCGACGACTGGCCTTTCCCTCGGGAGGCCATCAGTTCCTTCAGAGTTTTTCCTTTTCCTACCATAGGCTCTATCTCTTCACTCGAAGTATCGTCCGAACAGATAACGATGGAAGGAACACCAACTGCAGAATGTCGGTCCCGCTCTCCTTCGGGATCAGAAAGTTCCACCACGGGGGTCTGCTGAACTTCCTCCTCAAAATAAAACTCGTCTATCTCTGCCTCAAGGGAAAGACGAGATGATTCAGCTTCCTCTTCAACCTGAACGACAGCACTAGGCTTGTTTGGCGGAGGTAGCTGCTCTGCCAAGTAGGGATCTCTAACACCGGGCAGCACAACTGGTGGCAGATCGTGTTCAGCTAGGAACCCGTCCCTGGACACGTCAATCCTAGCCAACCTCGGACTACCAGCCCTTATGGCGTGACCAATAGCCTGGAAAGAGCTGCTCAGAGGTTGATAGCCCAGAACCAGATGGGCAGCACGCAACTGCCCGTCCTCGGAAATGTAGATCTCCGACTTAAGAAGGTAGTTCAACGCTGGCACGTTCACAAAGTTTAGCCGAGGGGCGACGTGAATTTTATCTGCAAACAATCAAGGAAAAGGGGATTAGTTCAAGAAATCTTCCAATTATAAGGAAAGCAAAAAATGTAACCCCTCAATGCTAAATTCTATCACAAAAGGGATCGATCTTAGAGACGCCGCACCTGGGTTTCCTGCCCGAGTTGGACAATGAATACCGTCGAACCACTCCCCAGAAGCAATAAGGAAATCATTCTTCACTGTCTTATTGGATATTGGGAGACAAGAGATCAACCTAACGTCCTCGTTCCGGGATTTAAGATAATACCCCTCATCCCCGAGGCGATGACATTCGTACAGATAAGCCACATCGTGCCAAGTAAGGCCCAGATTCATCCACTCGTTTAAGACATCTACACAGCCTAGAATCTTGAACATATTCGGGGCACACTGATATGGCGTCAACCTATGGTTGAACAAGTACTCCTTTGTAATCCTACGCATGGGAAGTGTCATCCCTCCCTCTATGAAAGCAATCATGGGGATAACGACTTCTCCCTCACGCCTATCTGTCAATACTCATTCAAGAGGACAGTACCGCAGCCCAACCCCCGGGGGAATGTGGTATTTTGCCCTAAAGGCTTCCATAGCGGCTGAAGTTTTTACTAATTTCTCAAATCTACCCATCAGAACTGAACTGGGGAAACGAAAGTAAAAACTAAGAAGAAAAGTAGAGTCCGAGGAGGGAATTGAAACGGCGAGATGAACAAAACGTACCGGTACTTCCGCAAAACGCTCAACGGGACGCCTAGAAATCTCTCGTGGACGAAACGCT
This sequence comes from Quercus lobata, assembly GCF_001633185.2. Classification (NCBI taxonomy): domain Eukaryota; kingdom Viridiplantae; phylum Streptophyta; class Magnoliopsida; order Fagales; family Fagaceae; genus Quercus; species Quercus lobata. The sequence goes on from NC_044908.1 coordinate 69,654,065, forward strand.
TCTCAGAAAACGGCTACGGTGGCGTAACGGACGCAAGTGCTGGTATATCTCTGGGATTCGATGGGGTTCTCTGGAGTCCTCTGAGGTTTACGAAATGCAGATAAAAAGAAGAAACTGCACCCCTCTGACGTCTTATATAGCCAGGACGTGAGAGAAAAGATCGCTCCTGCCTAAAAACGCGAGAATAAACGATGGCCGTTCGATCTACGCCACACCGTTGGATGAGGGAACATAATGCCTCTAGAAGTTAATGGCCGCGCCTCGTAAATTATAGCGCGTCAAAAGTAACGGACTGCACGCGCACCACACGCTCTCCTTATTTCCGTCCTCTCCCAAACATCAAAACCCCGTTTTCTCCTCCTCAGAATGAGATAGAAACCGGAGTTTTGAGGGGCTATTGTGGGGCCCGGCCCAGAAATAATGGGCTACTCCAAAAGCAGGCCCGTCCGAGGAGCGTCCTGCCCGAAGAGAAACCACACATGAAGCACTATTCAATCCCAATAACGAGGAGGTAACCTTTCCGAGGAGCAACTCCTCCTCGGACGTCACAAAGTCCAGACGGGGAACTCTCCCCAGCCAACTCAGTTCACCCTCTCAACATATAAAATGAATAAAATCCAAAATATCCCAGGGAGAGCTACCACCACATTAATTGCGCCCCAACCACCCTCTTGGCCGCATTAATGAGGAAATGACCCCTGAACAGTACCGCCTTGGCCTCTGCAACTCACATGGGGAGAGATGAGGGCGTCTGATGGGACAGGCACTCAAGTAGATGCTTAGATGATCAACAGGTGTAAGGTTGAGATGAGAGGAAGGGAACTATATAATGTAGTGGAGTCCCTCAAAGAAGAGGACGAAAAATTCTGTATGAGGAACTGAAGAAATAAACTTATACGTGAGAGATCCATCCTGGTGTTTTTATTTTCTGCAACAATGCTATCCATATATCAGACCGAATAGACTCACTGAGACCAAGTTCTTTGACCCATCCTCTACAAATATTTATTGTGGGTTGCGCTTTGGGCCAGGGCCTGATCAATCGAATTTGGGCTGGGAAAATCGTGCAACCACACTAACTTTAACACACAAAAAAAAAAAAAAAAAAATCCTAGCCAGCCTAGTATTAAAAAAAAAACATTATTTTGTTTTTTTGTTTTTTTTTTTTGGTAAATGATTGCATCTTAATGTATTTAGAAATAACGATGTTGTGTATTTATTATTTTTTAATACTATATGGATGCCTATTTGAAGTTTTTTTAATTTTTTTTTATTTTCTTTTAATCCTGGGTCCGTTTTAATGGGGTTACCAAAGGTAAGTGAAGTCGCCACCAATCATTGAGTTTTGGGGCTTGAACGGAATTGGGGCTTTGAGGTTTGGTTTCGAAAAGGGTGTGGTCTTGATTGATGTTTCCCTAGTGTGTTTGAAATTGTTGCCAAATTTCCACAATGAAAATTTGGTAGCATTTTGCCTTATTTTCATGGTGGAAATCTGGCAATGCTTCACCTCAGGTGCATCATAGCACACAAAATACTATTCTCACCAAGCTTTCGCTGTGAGTATACAGCAACAGAGGTGCCCAATTTTCATAGCGAAAATCCAGCAGAGTTTCGCGTTTGATGTGCTATGGTGCATTGGCAAGATTTTATGCCTGTGTATACAGTGCGTGTCAACATGCTCGTGTTGGGATGAGCCAAAGGCCTTTAAAGTGCCAAGCATATTGATGTGTGTCGCATACACGAGGAAACCGACGTCACTTGGTGACATAGATTGAGACAATCACACCGCAATGATCGCGCACATAATATAGCGTGAATATGTGCCTACAACAATTGCCTTGGGCACTTACCCACACTACAAGGTCTAGAGCACTCATGATTATGAGACGACCGCTCTCGTAATCATGAGAGTCCATCATACAAAGTGCATGATCACCCACAAATAGGCATATATATATACACATACATCATGCACAATGCTAGCATACAGAGGGAGAAAGTAAATAGACATTGCCAACGTTCCAAGGGCATGGCCTAGCAAGGTACAGGAAATGTAAAACAGATATTGCCGTACCCAAGGAACGCAGCCCAAACAAAGTGCAGGAAAGATAAAGGGTACATGGAGAGAGAACCCTAATACATGATTCTAGGGAAAAGGCTAAGAGAGAAGGGAAGAGAGAAAACCGCTCTAAGAGGCTAGGCCACCTAATCTACTGAACATTGCCCTTTTGGGCCTACGCCTTCTTGCTTGTATCCTTGCCCTTTTTGCTTGCATCTTGGAAGTCGTGTCCTTGCTTCAAGCATTTACATGCAACAAACAAGGAAAGCAGCCAGCAAACATGCAAAAGAGAGAACCAAGAGGTAAAGAGAGCATGCAAAGAGACACACTATCAAATAGAGCCTTTTTTTTTTTTAACCTACCACTGAAATTACTTTCCTGCTCCACCAATAACAACCCGTAACAACCTGCCACATAAGATTTATTATGAAAATGTTGTGAACATAGCATTTCTCAAGAGAAAACTCGAACTAGAAGGAATTAACTTACTGCCTTCTTCCAATAAATGGTCAATCACCAAAGCAGAAACTTCACTTTTTGCTTGTCTTTACCAACCTTCATCCAATCAGAAGTCCACCAAGGAACAACAACACTATAACCTTCGCTACCACCAAGAAGTCATCCCCAATATGACTTCAAAATCAACCTAATGAAACCATAAAGAAATTCACTTTCCCAAACCAATTCCCAATTCCCAATTCCAAATTGTACTCCATCGTTGATTGATTTCTTTGTTAGACAAGTTGGACTTCCTAAGGTTTGTGAAGATCCTCTACCCTTTCCCCAAACAGGGAATCCTACTTCCCAGTTCCCACACCAAAATGCAGACTACTAGATATGTTTCGTGGGATTTCTTCATTGTATAATTTCTAAATGTATCCAAGGACACATTGCTTAACACTTTATTGAAGTATATTTTAAAAACTAGAACAGTTATTCAAAATTCATCCGGTATTTACAATTTATGATGGTAACAATAAATTCTTTGTTGTGCATTATTTGTTTTCCTTTATTATATTTCAATATGCCACAAGTATTTAGTTATTTCTGTAAATTGTGTTTGCATTCTTTAAAGCAAAAATACCATTTGAGTTATTGTCAATTTGATCCACACATTTTGATAATATTCAATTTGGTCCATGTTATCTTTTCTATTAGTAAATTAACGACAGAGACCAAATTAACTGTTATCAAAATGTAAGAATCAAATTGACAGTAATGCAAAATAATATTTTTGTCTATTCTTTATAAAAGATTGGATGTAATTTTTACAAAAAATTTTAGTAGAACTCATTATTATTTCTATTTAGAAATTTATAATTTTGACAAAAATTCAAAAATAAATAGTCAAGCAATAAGGAAATTATGGTTAACTTGTGTACACAATTTTTTTCTAAAGGTTAGTGAGGGAAGTCAAAAATTCAGTGTGAATAGAGAGGATTAAAGAAAGAAAAGAATGGAATCGATTGGTAAAGAAAAGAGGTTCAAGTGAAGCAGTCAATATTATATTGAGCTATGGTTCCACTATGTTGTTTGATTTAATTTCAATTCCCATCAATACAATTCGAGAAAATTTAGTAACAAAAATTATTGAATTGGAAATGTTGTTATTTTTTCTAGTTAGCATAGGATACGGTTATATTATTACTCTGCTTTCAATATTTTTTTTCCAAACATGGTGGAAGGTGTAAGGTATAAAATGATAATTTTCTTTTAAGAGTCATATATAGAACATTAGTTTTTTTTTTTTTTTTTCAAACTTTTACATATATTTTGCACTTTTGCTAATGACGTATCTTGTTCAATGTTATTTATTTATTTATTTTTTTAAATTTTTTTATCCATTCAAATTCAAAATGGTACTTTTGTTTTTTTGCATTTTTTGTTCAGTCTAAGCATTATAATAGTAGAAAATCTCTGTCTCAAGGTAGAAAAAAATACAAAAGAAGCTAACCAAGCCAACACTCATCACCCCAACTATCGAAAGAACAAACAGTAGACATCTTAAATTAAATTATGGTCTCTCAACCAAAACAAAGCTAAAATAATGATATGATAATCCATTTTGCTGAAAATTTGATAATCTAAGGGTCTAATTGGATACTGCTTATTACTGAAAACTGAAAACATTGAAACAAAATAATTTTTAAATGTGTGAATAATGCTATGGGACCCATATTTATATTGAAATCTGTGTTTGGATTGACTTTTGTGGGTCTATGAACAGTGTTGTAGGACCCACATTTTTTCAGCAAAACGCACAAACGCAAACGTGCTCTCTGTTTTAGCGCAATCCAAACACTCACTAAATGAGATTAATCCCAGTATTGAGAGAATTGCAAAGGAAATAATCATAATAAATATGACAAACTTCAAAGATTCTATGCAATTGGTGAGTAGTATAATTATAAAGAAAGAGAGATTTTTTTTTGAGAAGAAGAAAGAGAGGTTAAGTCTAGAAAATTATTGTATACTTTGAGACTTGGAGTATAAAGAAAGATAAGGAGTATACTCCCAATATACACAATAACATCCTGTTAAGTCTAGGACTATTGCCAGAACATAATCCCGACATCTTAGAGGTAAATCTATCAAATGAATGAAGTAAAATCTATACACATGAATATTCCCCTGATATTCTCAATAAATGAAAACAAATTATATTCTTAAACTTCCACTATAATGACAATGGGAATATCTATAATGACAATTCTGAAATTATGCAATCATTTAATTGATGGATCTGGGCCCTTAAACTTCCACTACAATAAATACATATATGTCTGTTTAAGGGCCCTTCCCCCTCTATTCCCTTAATCTATATATTATTTTCACTTTTTTTTTAATCTCTCTTTTTGTTTTTTTTTTTTTTTTTTTGAGAAACAACACTGTAATTTTTTTCAAAGAGAAGCCAAATCGGATTGAATTACAGAAAAAAGATGTGGAGGAATATCCTCCATCCACACCGAATACTCACTAACATGTCTTGCATGTCTAGCAATGTTATGGGCTGCACTATTCTTTTGTCTCAATACATGTCTGAATTCAATGTATGCAAAATCCTTAGCTAGCTCATTCGCTTCGTCAACCAAATGTCCATATTCTGCCAAAGACGAGTTCTCACCTGCTAGAGCATCCATAGTAATCTTGGAATCTCCTTCTAACACAACGGATGATAAACCAAGATCATTTGCGAGACAGAGAGCTTTAGAAGCCGCTATGACCTCCACTGCTGTCATCGAAAAAGGTAGTGGGAACGCTTCAGCCATAGAAGCAACCACTTGACCATTCCAATCTCGGATAATGACTCCCATGTCTGCGCAATTTTCGTCTCGAAAAACAAAGCCATCAAAGTTCACTTTAAGGTTTGGCCAAGGTGGTAGTGTCCATCTCAAAAAATCTCTTGATTGCATAATTTAAGAATTCAAATTTCATAAATTCAACATTGTATTTTTGTTATGAAGGAAACTAGAGATTAAACTAAAATGTAATACTAATATTTTGTCAATGTTTCCTAATGAAGTTGTGGGAACTTTAGCTGCATCCTTAGTCTAATATGAACTATGGTTTTTTTCATTCTTATCCAAGCACCATTGCCTATGTAGGTTACAAACACGAATGACTTTTTACAGATAAAATAATATTTCAAATCAATGGCGTTCATTCCATGATGATTGTTTTTTATTATCAGATCAAAACACGCACACACAAAAATGATTTTAAATTCAATGACATCCAAAAAACTTCCCTAGACTTGTAGGAATTATACTAAAAAAGTAATAATTCAAGAGCAACAAATATAATACATCTATCAATTAACAATTATATCATGTGCATACGTAATAAAAATCGACAATAAGATATGAGAAATTTATGTACTAAATTATATTATTCAAGGACCTCATAAGCAATTAGGATGCTCTCCCCAGCTGGTCAGGATTAATAAGAGCTTTCTTTTCTCTTCTCACACCCCTTGCAACTGTGGCCTTGACAATATTTATAATATTCAGAAAGGACATGACTAGCCATAAAATCCTTTCTATTGTAATAACAATTCATGTAAAAATATGTTACATTCATTAATAAACAACTTCATTAATTATATTCATTAATGAATAAGTTCATTAACATGTCATCACTTTTGTCACTCCATATTAATACATGGATTCATCTATCGTTCATATCCAGAATTACTATAATGACAACACCTCTTATAGGAGGCCAAGTTACTAGCAATGATGCGATAAGTTTATTAAGGCCAGCACTCAACGTGCATGAATCTCATTGTGGAAGGACTTCCGAGATTATTGTGCACTAACCATCGAAAGACTAGCCCTCATTGTCTTCCATAGTCTGAGCAATTTTAACTTACAGCTCCTTTCCACCATGGTCCAACAATGTACCTATCAGAATAGGCTACATCATAATGGATATGATCAAGTCAAGGACTATGACGAAATGATTCATAATCTTAGTCTACAATATCAAGTAGACATATTTCAATATTCCAATATTTTACATGATAAAAATATTGCAAAATTTCACAAGAAATTTTGAATAATTAATTATTGATAATAAAATATCATGTTGGGCCACATTATTCTAAAAGTCTCCCACTTGGCCTAACATGGCCTCATTCTCAATTCATGTGCTTTTAATAGCACAAAAGACAAGCCTTTGGAAAAAAGGGTCAGCTAAATTTTGTTTTGCTGAATATTTCCAAAAAAAAAAAAAAAGACTGAAAATTATGATAGGGAAACCTCCCACTTAAAAAGTCAACCATATAATATTTTTCGTGTTGATATATTTTTCTTGAGAAACTAAACTTTTTATTCATCTAGTCTCGTTTAATTTTAATGCCCAAAATATTTGATGCTTCATTGAGGTCCTTCATTTCCAAATTTGAATGGCCATTGTTTGACTACAACAAGCATCTCAATATCAATTACTATCGGAAGAATATATCCACATATGGTGTAGGAATATCAAGAATAGTAGAAACTTTCTTCACATAACACAAGATTCTTTCAACCCATATAATTTTTTGACGTGCATATCTAATTCTCATCTTGAGTATAACCCTTGGCCACTAATCTGGCTTTAAATCTTTCCACTTTTCCTAAAACATCTCTCTTTCTATTAAAATTCATATGCATCCAACAACTTTCATCCCTTTGTGTCTTTTTATGAGTGTCTAGGACACCTTTTTTTTTTTTTTTTTTTTTTTTTGAGATTAGTGTCTTCTAATAGTTTTCACTATTATAAAGATGATAATATTAGGCATATCAAATCCCACAGAAATTTGAGTACTTCCTTTCAAAGGCATTGGATATATAGCTTTTACCATTATCAACTCTATATCCCTTCGTTCTTCCTAAAATTCTTCCAAAAATTTCTCTTGAAAATCATTGATACCCTCAACTTCAAAATGATCCTCCAAGAATTTTACATTTCCAAAATAACTCGACTTTTGAGATCATATAAACCTATATCCTCTAGACCTTTGTGATTAACTTGCCATAACACTCCTTTTTATTTCATATAACAGTTTATCCTTATTAGAATAAAAAATGAAACATAAGCAATACATTCTTATGTGAAATAAGCCAGCTCTTACCAATAAGCAACTCATGAGGTGTTTTCCTTGAAGCTTTAGTGAGACTTCTATTTAGGATATGCATAACAACTGGAATATAGTCACCCCAAAATGAAATTGGCAAATATGTTGTTTCTATTATAGATCTAACCTTTTTAGGGAGTATTTGAGACAAATTTTATTAGCAAAATAACCTCAAAAGCACCTGAGACATACTCACCACCTCTATTTGAATTAATAGATTTATCAAAATTGTTTGTACATATTTCAACATCAAATATTTTAGTGATAAACTTCTCTATAGCCTCCCCATTTTTGTTTTATCAAATAAGCAATTTTCATATCTAGAGAAATGATCAATAAAATTAATAATGATATCCTCCTCTAACAATTATATTCATAGCTTTATAAACATCAGTATCAACCCTCTCCAAAACTTAAGAAGAGTGATCTCTTTTAGTCATTTTTCCTTCAATGCAACTTTCACATGTTGGATAATATTCTAATGTGTCATCGCTTAACAAAATCCAACTTAATTTTTCAACTTTTGTTTACTAATATATCCCAATTTTAAGTGCCAAAAATAAGATGTATTATCTTTCACAAAAACATAAACATTACACTCTATTGCCATATAAATGGACTTGAAATTATTTCGAAATTCATATAGTACTACTACATCATTTTTCTTCATAATAGCCATTCATTTCCTAAATAAAAATCATAACCAAGTTTTTCTAGTATATAAAACCTATAATAAATTTATCCTAAAACTCTAATCAACTAACTTAAAATTAGATTCACTATTTATATTTATTTCAAAAAAAACTTCAATACCTTCAATTTTGTTTCATCCTTTCCAATATAAATTTAACTTATACAATCTATTTTCGGTGGCTCCTTAAACCTCTGCAAGGTATATATTAGAAGTATGAGCAATAACTCTTGAATTGGCCCACCAAAATCCATGCTTAATAATAGTGGTATTAATTTCCTTGAAAATTAGATTGCGAAAAGCCTTTAGGTTGATTCTCACGGGATCTCAAAACTTAATTACATTTAGATCTTTTATGTTATGGTTTCTTGCAGTGATAGCAAAAGATTTGTTTTGTTTTGACCTTGACATTAGGCTTAACATAGGTACTCTTGTTACTTTTTCAATCCTTCTATGACTTTTGAATTTTCTTTTCTTCTTAAACCTTTTGCTTCCTTTAGGAACAAACTCCTTTTGTTCAACAATGTTAACTGAAAATTTGTTAACTCTCAATTTTGCATCCGCTTGAGTCATGACCTTAGATAAGAGGTGATCAAGTGTAGGAATTTTTGTTTTATCATCTATCGGTCTTTCTTGAAGGCCTAAGTCATTAGCTAAGGCAATCATATTAAACATATGTTGATGAGCATCTTCTCATTTTGATAATTTAGATGTAATGAAGTTTTCCTAAGCACTAGACTTCTTTCCAAACCTCACTTCCAGACTATCATCTATGGATTTAGCACTAGGGTAATACATATAGCTAACTATCAATGAATCGACCATATATCCCAACATCAAAATTTTCATTTTGTTATCTGCCTCAATCCATTTACTATGGGAGATTTTATCCGACTTAACAAATTCCTCATTGGGCTTAGGTGGACATTCTAATTTAAAAGAAGAACTATAATCATAAAATCACATGTACAAATCAAACCTATATTTCCACTCTGCATAACTAAGTCTCAAAAGTATATAGCTTTTCATGATATAATCCATATTCAAAGAACCAGTGGAGTTTACCATCTCTTTGTAAAACACAACACATATAATATGTGCATTAAAACCTGATTCTTTTGGCCATTAATTCTTTTAATAACATTCAAGAATTTATAAATGTAATTTATGACAAATCTTTCAATCAATTAAATTTATCTCGTATCCGTTGGGGCATAAGGAAGAATTTAATCAATTAGTATTTATCACTTTGATTTCTTTGTTTAAAAAAAAGGTGTCTATCCATGGGATGTGGACACGTAAAAAACATTTTCTTTCAAAGTCCCATCTCATCCATGTGATTAACCGAAGGGGTGTCATCATGTTTGAGCTTTGGAACATAATCCTTATTATTATTATTATTATTATTATTATTATTATTATTAACTTGCTTTCCAAATCCTAACTCATCCATGTGATTAACCGAAGGGGTGTCATAATGTTTGAGCTTCAAATTAATGAAAGCTATATTAACTTATAATTTTAGATATTGAGAAATCTAACACCCACTACAAAACTTAAAATAAAATCAAAAAGATAAATGATACTTATCTAATACTATTAGCAATGCTATGTTGCATTTGTTGCAATCATTTATCAATAACTATTATATTCTTAACATATAACACAACAATATTACATATGATAATGGCGAAATATTTAACCATATATATATAAAGATAAAGACAAGTCATCATAAATATAAGCAGAGTCTACATGCTTGAGACTGAAGGAATTATACTTAAAAAGTAATAATTCAAGAGCAACAAATATAATACATCTATCTATTAACAATTATATTATGTGCATACGTAATAAAAATCAACAATAAGATGTGAGAAATTTACGTACTAAATTATATTATTCAAGGACCTCACAAGCAATTAGGATGCTCTCCCCAACTGGTCAGGATTAATAAGAGCTCTCTTTCTCTTCTCACACCCCTTGCAAGTGTGGCCTTGACAATATATATAATATTTAGAAAGGACATGACTAGTCATAAAATCCTTTCTATTATAATAACAATTCATGTAACAGATATGTTACATTCATTAATAAACAACTTCATTAATTAGATTCATTAATGAATAAGTTCATTAACATGTCATTACTTTTGTAACTCCATACTAACACATAGATTCATCTATCGTTCATATCCAGAATCACTATAATGACAACACCTCTTATAGGAGGCCAAGTTACTGGCAATGACGTGATAAGTTTATTAAGGCCAACACTCAACGTGCATGAGTCTCATTGTGGAAGGACTTCCGAGATTATTATGCACTAACCATTGAAAGACTAGCCCTTATTGTCTTCCATAGTCTGAGCAATTTTAACTTGCACCTCCTTTCCACCATGGTCCAACAATGTACCTATCAGAATAGGCTATATCATGATGGATATGGTCAAGTCAAGGACTACGACGAAATGATTCATAATCTTAGTCTACAATATCAAGTAGACATATTTCAATATTCCAATATTTTACATGATAAAAATATTGCAAAATTTCACAAGAAATTTTGAATAATTAATTATTGATAATAAAATATCATGTTGGGCCACATTATTCTAACAGTCTCCCACTTGGCCTAACATGGCCTCATTCTCAATTCATGTGCTTTTAATAACACAAAAGACAAGCCTTTGGAAAAAAGGGGAAGCCAAATTTTGTTTTGCTGACTATTTCCAAAAAAAAAAAAAAAAAAGACTGAAAATTATGATAGGGAAACCTCCCACTTAAAAAGTCAACCATATAATATTTTTCATGTTGATATGTTTTTCTTGGGAGAAACTAAACTTTTTATTCATCTAGCCTCGTTTAATTTTAATGCCCAAAATATTTGATGCTTCATTGAGGTCCTTCGTTTCAAAATTTGAACGGCCATTGTTTGACTACAACAAGCATCTCGATATCAATTACCATTGGAAGAATATATCCACATATGGTGTAGGAATATCAAGAATAGTAGAAACTTTCTTCACATAACACAAGATTCTTTCAACCCATATAATTTTTTGTCGTGCATATCTAATTCTCATCTTGAGTATAACCCTTGGCCACTAATCTGGCTTTAAATCTTTCCACTTTTCTTGAAACATCTCTCTTTCTATTAAAATTCATTTGCATCCAACAACTTTCATCCCTTTGTGTCTTTTTATGAGTGTCTAGGACACCCCCCCACCCCCACCCCCCCCTTTTTTTTTTAAGGTTAGTGTCTTCTAATAGTTTTCACTATTATAAAGATGATAATATTAGGCATATCAAATCCCACAGAAATTTGAGTACTTCCTTTCAAAGGCGTTGGATCTATAGCTTTTACCATTATCAACTCTATATCCCTATGTTCTTCCAAAAATTCTTCCAAAAATTTCTCTTGAAAATCATTGGTACCCTCAATTTCAAAATGATCCTCCAAGAATTTTACATTTCCAAAATAACTCTACTTTTGAGATCATATAAACCTATATACTCTAGACCTTTGTGATTAACTTGCCATAACACTCCTTTTTATTTCATATAACAGTTTATCCTTATTAGAATAAAAAATGAAACATAAGCAATACATCCATATATGAAATAAGCTAGCTCTTACCAATAAGCAACTCATGAGGTGTTTTCCCTGAGGCTTTAGTGAGACTTCTATTTAGGATATGCATAGCAACTGGAATATAGTCACCCCAAAATGAAGTTGGCAAATATGTTGTTTCTATTATAGATCTAACCTTTTTAGCGAGTATTTGAGACAAATTTTATTAGCAAAATAACCTCAAAATCACCTGAGATATACTCACCACCCCTATTTGAATTAATAGATTATTAAAATTGTTTGTACATTTTTCAACATAAAATATTTTAGTTAATAACTTCTCTATAGCCTCCCCATTTTTGTTTTATCAAATAAGCAATTTTCATATCTAGAGAAATGATCAATAAAATTAATAATGATATCCTCCTCCAACAATTATATTCATAGCTTTATAAACATCAGTATCAACCCGCTCCAAAACTTAAGAAGAGTGATCTCTTTTAGTCATTTTTCCTTTAATGCAACTTTCACATGTTGGATAATATTCTAATGTGACATCACTTAACAAAATCCAACTAAATTTTTCAACTTTTGTTTACTAACATATCCCAATTTTAAGTGCCAAAAATAAGTTGTATTATCTTTCACAGAAACATAAACATTACACCCTATTGCCATATAAATGGACTTGAAATTATTTTGAAATTCATATAGTACTACTACATCATTTTTCTTCATAAGAGCCATTCATTTCCTAAATAAAAATCATAACCAAGTTTTTCTAATATATAAACCTATAATAAATTTATCCTAAAACTCTAATCAACTAACTTAAAATTAGATTCACTATTTATATTTATTTCAAAAAAAACTTCAATACCTTCAATCTTGTTTCATCCTTTCCAATATAAATTTAACTTATACAATCTATTTTCGGTGGCTCCTTGAACCTCTGCAAGGTATATATTAGAAGTATGAGCAATAACTCTTGAATTGGCCCACCAAAATCCAAGCTTAATAATAGTGGTATTAATTTCCTTGAAAATTAGATTGCGGAAAGCCTTTAGGTTGATTCTCATGGGATCTCGAAACAGAATTACATTTAGATCTTTTATGTTATGGTTTCTTGCAGTGATATCAAAAGATTTGTTTTGTTTTGACCTTGACATTAGGCTTAACATAGGTACTCTTGTTACTTTTTCAATCACTTCTATGACTTTTGAATTTTCTTTTCTTCTTAAACCTTTTGCTTCCTTTAGGAACAAACTCCTTTTGCAAAAAATAAGTCTTGCCTTATTAATAGTTTATTGTGAAATATAAGCTATGCTTAAGCACGCACTAGAAAACTACTAGTGAATTTTATACCGTAACAAGTCTTAGGCTCAAATAGTGTTTTGCGCTTGAGGTTTATAAATGATTAAAGTCACTAAACTCTTACTTGACAAGGATCTTATTCTATATAATGTAATATATGCTTAAAAAATAGATCAATATACACCCTCGATAATACCACATCAAATAAAACTATACAAGTCGACAACCAAGTATTTCTAACAGCATCAAACACAAGTGCAATCTCGACTAACTAAAGACTTTTGACAAGACTGGCAAGACTTTTGACAAATCCAATGAATGCAGAAAACACAAGGTGCTAAAGTTTTGAGCATCCAAAAGAACATGTGGAGTAAGCAGTGAAGTAATAACAAGCAGGTCATCCATAGAAGCAACATGATTGTTGACTTGAAAAATATAAAATTCCCTTACAATGTCCGTACACTATTATCCAATGATTTTTTTAAAAAAAATTTGGAAAGTTTGAGAGAAGGGGATTAAAACCTCGATTCACCTAATGGTGTATCATGTATGTCACATTTTTTAAGGCTAAATTATATTACACTCTGTAATTTTGATCAAAATTCATTCTACACCCCTAACTTCACTTTCATCCATTTGAGTCATTGAACTTTTAATTTTATTTAATTAAGGCCTTCATTTGTACTTTGTTAAAAAATAAATGCTCTATTAATAGCCCTTGCTTTGCATATTGGGTGATTTCCTTTTTCAGGTATGTTTTGTTGTCTATACTTGCCACTACTGGATTTAAGACTTCTCAATCCATCCCCACTATGAACATTATAAGAGCCTACTTCCACAAGAAAATAAGTTTTGTAGCATCCATTTTGCTAGTCCAAACAAATCAAGTGAGTTTTCTAAATTTATATTTGTGTTAATATTATAGAGCCTAGAGGTCGGATCTTGGTGCTGTAACAAGTGTCTTTTATATATATATATAATTCAGGTGACAGGTTACAAGTTCAAGTCAATACTCATAAATTTGAAACAACAATTTCACCTTATTGGCATTTCAAGAATTTTTTCAGCATTTGCAAGCAGCAAATTATCAAACACAATTTTTTTGTTTTTGTTTAATATTACTTCAAAATTGGATAATGAATGACAAAATTTATATATCTTTACCTTTTCATAAGCTAGAATTTCTCAAATATCAAGATTCACTAGGTTAAACTCAATTATATATCAATAATATTTTCATCATAACATTACATAACAATTCTCTTATACATATGTTTGTGTTTATCTTTCATACTTGAAAACAAAAGGCAGAGTTTGATTGGGAGACGGAATGCACAAAACAACAAAGAGTGATAGTATAACAATTTCTTTTTATCTAACTCTATATAACATTGAAGTATAGGCTGAAGAGAACAATTTCCTCAAACATAGCTAATATCTATCTCCCTCAATTCAAAATTTAAAAAAAAATAATAATTTTATATGTGAGGAATTGCTACAAGGTAGAATCACAAGTGCAAATAACCTCCAAATCTTAACAACCTCTAAAGAATTACATATGTTAAACTTTGAAACTTAACATAACTTTTCAAACAATGTTTTAATATATGAAGGTTCACAGTAACCCTTTTGACCTTAACAAAAAAAAAAAAAAAAATCAAAAAATAATAATCAAAATTTTCAACCACTAGCCAGGGCCCACTTTAAATATATATGAAGGTTCACAGTAACCCTTTTGACCTTAACCAAAAAAATAATCAAAAAATAATAATCAAAATTTTCAACCACTAGCCAGGGCCACACTAAATTGGTTAACTTAGGTTATGTTTGGATTGGGCTGAAAACTCACGTCTGCGTCTGCGTTTTTCCTTTTTTTTTTTTTTTTTACGCGTTTGTGAGACTTGCGGCTACTGTTCATACACTGTTCAATGAATAGTAGCCGCAAAATTTGACTTTTCTCACTTTTTCAGCCAATCAGTGCACATCGTGTACTGTTCACGGACCCACAAATTTCACTTTTCAACAACTTTTTCATTAAAAATGGGTCCCACGGTACTATTCACACATTTAAAAATTATTTTGCTACAGTGTTTTTCAGTTTTCAGTTTCAGTTTTCAGTTTTCAGCTGTATCCAAACGGACCCTTAGTGTTCAAGAAATATGTGTGTGGATTGTACACCCATGTATAGTTGTTACTCGTTAGAAACCATTTTATTTTTACTTTTTATTTATTTATCCATAAGTTACTAAATAATTTAACAAGATTTTACTCAAATATCATGATTACTTGTGGACTCATCTAAGTTCCTAGACTTTTTTTTTTTTTTTTTTCATTAAAAGCATAAGAGTAAATCAAAATAGACAAAACCAGTTGAATAAATTCAAAGATAACCAAAAATATGTTAACAACTATTTCACCTTATTGGCATTTTCAAGTACTTATTTCCGCATTTGAAAGCAGCAAATTATCAAACACAAATTTGCTTTGTTTAATATTACTTCAGAATTGCATAATCAATGATAAAATTTATATATCTCTACTTTCACCTTTCCCTAAATAAGCTAGCATTTCTCAAATATCAAAATTCACTAGGTAAACCCATATCATTTACTTGATTATATGTCAATAACTGAATATTTTCCATCATAACATTACATAAAAATTCTCTCATACATACGTGTATGTTTATTGTTATGAAGTTCCTCAAAGAATCCCCTTACTTGTGATTCCTTGTTCTTTATATAGGTTTTCTTTTCCTAATTTCTTATTTAGTTTTATTTACTTGTTAAGGTATTTAGACTAAAATCTACACCAACTTAATCACATCCCACAAGTAACTATTTAGTAATTTGGGTTCTATACTTCCTCTTGTTATGTCATAGTAAGTCTTAATAATTAAATTCATTGTAGGATCCACCATTCATATAAGAGAAGTGAACATTGCTCTCGTGGTATTGATTAATTTTCTTCATCTAATAACCTCACATCTAATTTATCCACACAAAAAACTACTAAGCAAGCTAAAATACTAGTGTTTTCATATTTATAAGGCATTGTGTTATAGTGATAAATGGACTAAAGTAGGCATTTTCAAATTAGAGTTTTTCATCAGAATTGATGTATTAATGTCTAGTAGTAACGTGTTTTCAATTCCGGTATCATTTATATTGGGTTTGAAAGAAGCCTATTAAACCACAATTCTTATGCTTAAAGTGTAAGGTCTTGAATATTTTGTTTGTCTGTCTTCGGAAATTATAAAGAAATGATAGGCTTCAAAGCAGTTGACAAATATTGGTACCATATTTTATCGTCCCTCATACTACTTGTAAATATCCCAATCTGATTTCAAAAATAATGTTTTTCACATTAATAATATTGGAATGACAAAAATAACTAAATTTGTTTCAATTGGATGTTGAAATAATTAACTGTATGAATTAATGTTCAAAATGACTAAAATGCATTGTGGACCAAATTTTAACATAGTTGGCCGATGGTTAAATGAATTCAAAATTTCACTAAACCACCAAATTTCATCTTTTTACATCAAAATCCATATTCCAAAACATTTTTCTCAAGTTTGACATTGGTCAAATTTGGGTTTGACCAAAAACTTGACCATTTTGATAAGGATAAATTCAAGCTTACATCTTGTTTAACTAAATTCCTTTTAAAATAATTGCTCACAAGCCTAGATCGAAGTCAA
This sequence comes from Quercus lobata, assembly GCF_001633185.2. Taxonomy (NCBI): domain Eukaryota; kingdom Viridiplantae; phylum Streptophyta; class Magnoliopsida; order Fagales; family Fagaceae; genus Quercus; species Quercus lobata. The sequence continues at coordinate 69,671,027 of NC_044908.1, forward strand.
GACCAACAAGATATTGCAAAAAAAGTATATTAAAAAAGTCAAATATTTAGCATAGTTTGTAAACAAGTGTCATGTATTAGTAAAAATAATGAGTCATCGGAAACGTCTCAAAACACAAATTTTCTTTGATTCATCAAGGAACAACACAAACATAAACATAACATAAACATAAACAATAATATAAGAGAAATTTTGTAATGCTATGATGAAAATATACAATAATTGATATAGAATTGAGTAAATGCTATGGGTTAACCTAGTGAAGCATTATATTTGAGAAATTCTAGCTTTTTTTAAAAGAAACATACAAAGACATACACACAAGGGAGATGAAAAGTTGTTCTAATACAGAGGTACACCACAAAAGGTAAAAGCTATAGATATATAAATTTCATCATTCATTTAGCAATTATGAATAATATTAAACAAATCAAATTTATGTTTAATAATTTGTTACTTTTTGTTGATGCTCATTTTGGAAGCCCAGTAGTAGGAAGAAGCACAACAATATGGACAGAGAAGAGTTAGTGGATTGATAAAAGAACCATTAAACCCGAATGACAGGAATAATGGATTATAGGCCCATAAAGTAAATAAATGGGCCTTGAGGAAAGCAAATGGGCCTAAAGGAGCTTAGAGAGAGAAGTAATAAACCCATGAGCATTATGTGATGTAGAAAAGCAAGAATGGGCCACATCAAGCTGGAAGTAATGAAGTAATTAGGCCAGAAAAGCCCAAAAGAATTAGTAAAAGCCCATGGGAATGCAGAATTACAAAATGGGCCAAGGACGCCCAAGGAAAGCAAATGGGCCAAGGATGCCCAAAGAGGAAAGAAATGGGACAAAGAAGCTCACAAGCAATGCAACGGGTCAAGAAAGCCCAAAGTAGCATGAGTATGAATCCAATGACCATACTGGGTCATCATAGCCAGTTGAGAGAGGAATACGCAGCAGGCCTAGAAAAGGCCCAGCAAGCTGGGGTTAAGTAACACCACAACAAGAATAGCAGAGTAATATGGCAAGAATGGTAGCAAGACTACAGAAGGAGCAAAAGAGTAGGCTAAAGAAAGAAAAGCCCACAATCCAACAAGGCCCAGCCATTGAGAGAAGCAAGCTGTAAGGAATACAGTCCACACAGTAAGAGGTCAAGGATAAGCGGTAGAATGCACAAACGAGACTCTAGACCATGGCAAATGCATGAGCAATGGACAAGCTTTGGACATACGCAGAATTGGAGCACGTGTAAGGCCCAGACACCACCAGCTTGTACACAACCAATACAGGAGTGGTGAGTCATGGGTCAGAGGTAAGAGGGGGGTATAGTCTGGCGGTAAAGAGAAGGGAAAGCCTATTCTAGGGTTCCTACTCAGATTCTTTCGAGGGTAATGTCCTGTTGGGATGACCTACCACCCAAAAGAAGTAAGGATGAGTTAGAACCATTTGGTTCATGCCATGAGGGATAGAAAGAGAACACCCTTGCTATGGTGGATAAGAATGCCATGGTGAGCAAGCAAACAAAATAATCTTCTTTGTTTGGTGTAAGGTGGTGGGCTGTGCTAGTGGTGTTGGGCTGCGTCCTGCTGCACTAAGCCCAAGTTTTCTGGATAAGGGAGTTGGGACCGGTCCAGCTTCAACTTAAGTTGTTCCAGCTTGTGTGCAAATTAGGCCAGGTCTGTCAGGAACGTGTTCACGGCAGGCAAAACTGTTTCAGGCAAGTCGTGGCAGACAGACATAATAATAATAAAATAAACAAAAATATCTAGCCACTCAGTGGGAAATGACCAAATAGCCCTTGAACTCAATTACAATAGCAATATTAATCGTTTTCTTTGCGGAAGGGAAAGAACATAACAGAGTATATTAAATATTAATACGCATGGGTTAGTCAAAATATTAGGGAAATCAACCAAAATCCAATATGCGGGAGCAGAGCCACAAAGGAAAGAACGTTCCTTCTCAACGCAGTCAATCTCTCAGGAAAGGGTCCTGCCGTGGAGATTAACTGCCTTGAGGGAAACGGGCCTGAGTGGTTTTTTTGCACAGATGCTCTTGAGGTTTTCATAGAGAGCCGGATTTCATGAGAGAGAGAAGGGATCAATCTACTGGTGCATGCCAACTATTCTAATTCTCACTTTTTTCTTTCTTTCTTGTGGTTTTCTTTCTTTCTTTTCCCACTCGTTTCTTTGCTATTTCTTTTTAAGTTTTCTATCTCTTAGTCGAAGTTCTCGTCGTTCCCCCCCTTCTGTTCACGGCAAGACCCTCCTTTTATAGTGTCTACCATGACTAGATTTTATTGTTTTAGCCCTTAACTCCCTTTATCCTATTTGAGTGTACCAGTCGACCATCACTGTTCCGTCTGTGTGTCACCCTCCCATCACCAGACAAGGAAGAATATTTTGTTTGCTTGTCTGCCGTAGCACCCTTTCCTGCTATGGTCTGAGTTATTTCTCTCTCCCTATCTCTCATGGCATGCACCTAATGGTTCCAACTCAGCTTGCCTCTTTTGGGTAGTAAGCCATCCCAGCAGGACACCTCCCCGAAAGAGCCTGAGCCGGAACCTTCAAAATAGATTTTTCCCCTCTCCCCACCACCAAACCATGCCCTCTGAATCTCTGACCCCCCGACCTCACCATGCTATATATTGGCTAGGTACAGGCTAGTGGTGCCTGGGCCTTGCGTATGCCTTCATTCCATATGTGTCCAAAATTTGCCTGCTGCCCATTCGTCTGCCGTGGTCTGGAGACTTGCCCTCCGTGTTTTTTGACCTTTTATGTGGGTTGCTTTTTGTTTTCCCGCTCCTCTCAGGAGCTAGGCTTTATTTGATGATGGGCTTTACACTTCTTTGGCCCACTCCTTGGTTTCTCTTATTTCTTACCATATTGTTCTGTTATTCTTGCTGTAATGATTTAATCCTGTTAGGCCTCTTTAGGCCAGTTGTTTACTCTTTCTCCCAGTAGCTTGGTATGGTCACTGGTTTCCTCTTATTTATGGGCTCCTATGTCCCTTTTGTCTTTTCCTTGGGCATCCTTGGCTTGTTTGTTTTCTTTGGGCTTCCTCGGCCCTTTTGCTAATTCTGCATTCCCATGGGCTTTTACTAACTTCATTGGGCTTCCCTGGTCCAATAACCTTATTCTCATCCTTGGGGTTCATGGGCCTGCCATAAATCCCTTACTTTCTTCGTTTGCATTACTTTGGGCCTGCGGCGGCCCTTTCTCACTTTTCTACATCAAACACTGCCCATGGATGCTATTTCTCTCTTTCCAGGTTTCTTTAAACTCACTTGCCTCTTCAAGGCCCATTTGTTTATTTCTTGGGCCTGTGATCCATTATTCCTACCGCTTGGGCCTGATGGTTTTGATGGTTTTGCTGTCTGCTTTGCCAATTCTTTGCTGCCCTTGTTATTGGGCTTTCTTTCTTTCCACCTAGATTCTCACAAATGGCCCTCAACATTTGGTGATGGGGAATGGCGCAGCCAATACAGGTAAATGGTGGTGGTTGGACAGCTGACAAACCAGTGGTGGTCGGCAAGGACACCCAAACCAAACAAAAGTAGTTAAATGCTAAAATGGTAAAAGTCAGTCACGATAGGTAGTATATAAAGGATCCTTGTTGTGCACAGTAGGAGGGGGGATGGCAATAGTAACCACTAGGAGAGAATCACAACATCACTACATGGGCAAGCACTGAGAAAAGAAAGGAAGAGAGAAAGAATCAAAAAAATAACAAAAACAAAGGGGAAAGAGAGAACCAGGAAGAAACAATAGAAAATGTAGAATAGTAGGTATGCACCAATAGGCTAATCACTTCTCTCCTTCTAAAAGCCTACCCTCTGCTAAGGGTAAATGATTTATTTGGGTACAAGTCATTCAGGCCCGTTTCCTTAAAGTGGATAATTTCTATAGCAGACAAGGTTATTCATGTTAAGGGAGTGGTCCCGTCCTTGGCCTTAGTCCTATAACACAATTAAACATGGCAGACTAACATTTTCCTTTTGATTTTGCCATTTATCAAGATTGTTTCCTTTCTCACCTTTATAATCTCACTTATAACATGTCTCTTATATTGTCCTTTTTGCTACTTTGCTTAAGGATTCCTCATTTATTCTGTTTAACAGGAAGCATATTGCCTTTATTGTCATATTGTATGTGTCTACTGTAACCCTCTTGTAACAGCTTCACCTGCCATGGGTATGTGATCGAAGTTTCGGCAAATGGGTTATAGATTGTGAACAGGCTAGACCAAGGTGAATTGAAATTGGGCCTGTCCTAACTCTCTAATCCAAAACACTTGGGTCTCAGTACAGCAAGAGGCAGTCCAGCCCCAAAATCACAAAAAGGCCCACCACACTTTCAAATGTTGGAAAAGTACTTGAAACTACCAATAAGGTGAAGTAGTTGTTTGAAATGTATGATTTGACCTTGTAACCTGTCACTTTTTAGGTAAAATTTTTAGAATAAAATCTACACTAACTCAAACCCATCTCGCGAGTACTTATTTAGTATTCCGCTCTTCTTACGTAATAATAAGTCTTATTAATTAAATTTATATATGGTGGGATTCACTACTCTCTCACGTACGTGAAGAACTTGTTTAATAAAGGACATTTACTAGGGAGATATCTGATATTGCGAGGAGCAAATAATTTTTGGCTTTAAAAAAAAAAAAAAAAAAAATTAACGTTCAAATTGTTATCAAATTTGAATTGTTATTTCAGTTATAGCTTTTTGAGTCCATAGAATTAGAGAGTCTAATGGTTCACAAAGTTATCTGTTATGTTGTTATTTGTTATGCATAACCTTGTATAAAGTTAGTGATGCTCTTGGACTATAAGTAATGTGAAATATTATTCAAATTGAATTCTAAGGAAGCTCAAATTACCTCAAATTAATTAAGTATTAGTTTTTTCCCTAATTGATTTATCCAAAAGTATGAATCATAGGTAACGATAAGGAAGAATACAATCCACATTCACATGAGAGAAGTGAACATTACTCTTGTAGTATTGAATAATTTTCATCATCCCGCAACCTTGTATCCAATATATCCAAAAAATTTATCAAGCAAGCGCACCGTGTTTTCTATTTTCAGGGTACCGTATGAAAATGATAAAAGGCCCAAAGTAGGCATTTCCAAATTGCAATTCCTCATCATAGTTATTGTCTCATTGTTTGCTTACTTTGTGTTGCTCATTTTGGTCTCATTTGTGTATTGGATTTGGAAAGACTTAATCAAAGTACAACTTATTGGTTCATGTTCAAAGGGATTTGAAATTGAAAAAGATTTTGCTATCATTAATAAATAATGGCATGTCACGATGTATATATTGATATTATTTTGTCCATTATAGTTTTAAGTGTAAAAAAAAAAACCAAAAATTATGTTTTTCACGTTAGGGTTATAAAATGACAAAAATAAATTAATTTATTCCAATCAGATGTCGGAATAATCAATATTATAAATCAATGGTTAAAATGACTAGAATGCCCTTTGTGGACCAAACTTTAACTGAGTTGATCGATGGTTAAATGAACTCAAAATTTCACCAAAGTATCAAATTTCATCTTTTTAAATAAAAAAATCCATCTTTAAAAAAAAATTTCCCGAGTTTGATAGCAATCAACTCGGTTTGATGATAATTTGTCAAATCAAAGATAACTTAATCATCTTTAAAATTAGTCTCATCACATGTGCTTTGCACGTGCGATGAGGTTTATTTATTTATTTTTATTTTATTTTATTTTTTGTCTAGCGCCATAATTTTCCTTTTTAAAACAAAATTTGGATAAGTTTGTTTTGAAGACATGGATTAGTAGGAGAGTATCCTATTTTGTAGACATTTTAAGTGGAGTTGGAGATATATTTTTACCGGGTTGTCCTCAAGTTTTTTTCCTTATTAAATGTAAGGTTTAGAGGTATTTTTGAACCACATAAAAGTCTAGTTTAAAGAGGGGAATTTTCTTATATATAATATAGATAACTACTCATAGACTCACATTGGAGTCAAGACGAGCAAGATATTGTAGAAATGGTGGAAAAAAAAATTGTTAAACAATAAGCTAATTTCAAGAGCTAGTGTCCAAAAGCTTGATTATAGTTTTGTCTCAATTAACTTATGTACGTGCAAGTTAGACTAATAAGCTTGTAAAGGAAAATAAGCTATGAATCTAACAGTACAATTAAGTGCAAAAGCTCATGAACAATAAAAAAGAAAACTTTAACACTTCAATGTCTAGAGAAATCTAAAGCAAAGCAAGGAAAGTAAAGAGGGCACGGAAAGTAAAGAGTGCACAGAAAGTACATGGAAAACCCTTTGGAAGGGATGAAAAACAACAAGTGAGTGAAGGGGAGAATGTCCCTCACTCTTGATGTTCTCTATTACGTGAAAGTCAAAGTTTTTGTACAATGGTGATCTTCTTCCCAAAGAAAGCATTTTTTTACCTCACTTTTCTACCCAAACTTCTGCCTCTTTCTTTCTATCTTTTTTAGGTTCTTGCTCTAATTTCTCAGCAACATGTTCCTCTTATAGTATGAGGAATATTCCTAGATACATAAGGACAGGTGTCAAGCCATGATTCCCCATTTCAAACCCTAATACAGCTATTGCACTATACTACAGTTGGAGGAGAGAGAAGACACGCCAATGCCAGGGTAGTGGGATGGAGGGCGGTTCTGCTACAACGTGGGGAGCAAACCATAGACAAGGAAAGGGACATCAAGGAGGCTAAGATTGATACACATATCCTCAGTAGTGGCCTAGCAAAAGCTCAGCCAATAAGGGGTTATTTATAATATCTGAGCATAGGGGGTCGCTATCTCCCTTGTGTGCTAATGCTGGGTGTCAATGTCAAGTGCGTTTTCACCCTTTCCCAAGATAGTCACATTGTTGGCACGAGCCAAAGATGCGCTTCCTCAACCAACGTTCTCCTTCCTTTCCTCACAGCTAGCTCATGTGTAAGGTCCGGATCCAGGCACATTAGCACTCACACACAGAAGTACATTAGCTTTGGGAGAAAGAAATTAAAAAAATCAAAATCATCCTTTGTCTTATTTTGAAAGTGAAAAAGTGGAATTCGGATGTGAATATCTGAATTCGCTTTTGAAAAAGAAAATGATTTAAAAAAAGAGATTAAATTTTTTTTTAATTTTTTTATTTAAAAAAAAAAAAAAAAAAAAAACCTCACATATAAAATGTGTTCCCTTTTAACCATAAAAACTTGTTTTATTTTGTCATTAACAATAACTTATCGAATGCATCCCCGTACTTTCTATTTTCAGTAATGTCCATTTTATCTATTTCATAATATTGATTAAATTTTATAAATTGCAAGGTGCAGAGACTTCTACGTCATATATAAAATACAAAACACACTCCTAAAATTTTGGAGTGTTTGAATTTTACATTTTAAAGGTCTAAAATTTAAATTTTACGTCCTAATATTATATATTATTTGGATTGTTAGTCCCTCCATCTATTTTTTGCTGACTTCTCTATTAAGTGACACGTCAACATTCTGTTTGGCCCAATTAAATTATGACATGTATTTTATTATTACATGTAATTAAATAAACCTAAAAAATATTTAATAGCTTTATAATAAATTTTCTAAAATTAAAAAAATTCCATAAATTAAAAAAAATTTAAATTGATTGTTCTTCTAAAGAAAATTTTGGGAATTTACAATTTTCTCAAGAAAATCAAAGTTTTCTTTCGAAACAAACACTCCAAGAAAAAAAAATTCTTGAAATGAGAAGTTAGTCCCAAATCAAACCCATCACCAAATTGTTGAATAGATCTTAACCTAAATCACACAAAATTACCAGTTAAAACACACATATCCCTCTCCTTCTCCCATTTAGATTTAAATCTTGTAAGTTTTTATTTTTATTTTATTTTATTATTTTTTTTTTTTACAAGATAGAATTCTACTTTAGCCTAATCTAAGAGTATGTGTGTGAAGCTCTCTTCTGGAGACTTGAACCCCGGCCCTTACCCTCCACACCCTACAAGTACTTATACTTGTAGAGTGATAATCGCACCAAGGATGTGCGGTGGTGATTTAAATCTTGTAAGTTAAAACACGCTAATTGTTCTCCTTTCCCAAAAAAACATACAACCCTTCAAGAAGAGAAGTATTATGTTCACAATATTTTTACCACAAATCATAAGTAGTAAGTTGTTATTGGTTTTAATTTAAATTTACGACTCAAATCACTTTCTTACCTGCACTTAATAGCCAATAACAACCTGTCATTTAAGATTTATTGTGAAAATATTGTATACATTGCATTTCTCCTTCGAGAATCAAAGATAAAATCATTCAATAACGCAATGAACAACTCAAGCCAACCCACCTAATCTCAAAACCCATCAAAGAGAGAGAGAGAGAGAGAGAGAGAGAGAGAGAGAGAGACTCAAGAACTTTTGTTTGAGGTCGGTGATGGTGAATCAGAGCCTTAATTTGGTGAAAGCGGACTCGTAGCACCCGTTCTTTGATTTCTGAAGTTGAAGCACTAAGAACTTTTGTTTGGGTATTATGAATTTGCTCTGTAAAATGTATGGTTGTTGTTTGCAAGAGGGGTTCATTGTGTTTTACGATGATGGGTTCTACTATTGGGTTCTCATTTGGGTTTGTTCATAGTGAGAGTTTCAATGTAGTGATTGGTGAATATAAATGGAGGTAAGAGAAAGGCAGGATAGGAAAACTTTGGGTTTATGCTGAGAAGTTAAGGAACTTTGTTGAATTTTATTCGATTTTCTGAGATTTAAATTTTATGGGTTTGATATGATGCAGTTCAAATTTGCTGTGTTTGAATTTGTTGAGGAAATTTGGTTTGTGGCTGATTCAAATTTTATGTGTGATTTTTCTGCGTTTGAATTTGTTGGGATTGTTGATTATGTTCATGAGTTCATCCTAGACCATTTGGAATGAAAAATAAAAAATAAAATTAATTATTTTACTTTATTATATTTTTTGGATTTATTTTAAATATATTTTACGTATTTAAATACTTGGAATAATTTCAAATTGATTTGGCATGTTTTTATTTGACTAAGTGTCACATATGATAGTCATATCACATATGTGTCACCCAATGAACACATGGCGGGCTAACGTGTCACTTAACAGATACGTTAGCAAAAAAATAGATGGATTGGCTGACAATCCCAATAACATATAATGCTAGGAAGTGAAATTTAAATTCTGAAATTTTAGAATATAAAATCTAAACACCTCTTTAAGAGTGTATTTTAATTTGCATTTTACCAAATTTTAAATGATGTGATAATATGTTATCTTCTTCCAAAAAAGGAAAAAAAAAAAAAAAAAAAAAAAAAAAAAAAAAAAAAAAAAACTAGATAGAATTAATCAACATGATTGTTAGGTTCTAATAAATAAATTTAAAACGTTGAATGTTAGGTCGATTAAAATTGAGAAATGTTATGTTCATAACATTTTCACAATAATTTTACAACAAATTCTATATGATTAGGTTGTTATTGGCGGTTATTGGTAAGTAAAAAAATAATTTGAGTAGTGGGCTTACATCTATATATCTATATATATAATAATAGGTGAAACTAAGAGAAACTCAAATTAGAATTCTAAATTAGAGTTCTAATTTTGCGCCATGTGTCCTAAATTAATTATTCTTAAAGAGTTTGATTTCTTAATTTTAAAATCAAATATGGGATCACATCATAAATATTCATCCAAATGAGTTATTAAATACAAAAACTAAAGAGTGTAGAATAAATGAATCATAAAAAAAAAGTGATTCACAATAATTTAAAAAAAAAATGGACAATTTACATTTTGTACATAATAATATTCTTACAAAATTTTTTAAAGGTTTAACAAAATATAAAAATGACTATCAATAGTATATGAATTATATTATATATCTTATTGTATATCTTTAAGTGTATATATATATGCATTGGGTTATAAGTTAGTTATAATTAGTAACAATTTCCCATATATATCATATATGACTTCTTATAAAAATATGGTAGATGTAGCCAATCTTTTTAAAATTTCCATCCAAGTATTCAACACCCGATTCTCACCCCCAAAAAAAAAAAAAAGTATTCAACACCCATTGGCCAAAAAAGAGGAGAACCACCATCCAAGTTAGTCTAATTGGTACCTCCAATAAGAGCTTGATAATTTCTAACAATCAAATGAATAAATAAATAAAAAGAATAAAACAAAGTGAGAATTTCTTCAACATTCGGGGGTACCAACCATGGCGCAGGTTCTGAACCTAAGCGCACCAAATCCAACTCTTTGGAAATCGCCCTCTACTCGCCTCGAGTCATCTCGTTCCCAATACACCTCTTCGACTCTTCATGACAATGTAAACCAGACTTGGAGCTCTCTGCAGCAGAAACTCACCTGTAATGGACGATTTTATTGCCTTTTCTCTGACAACCGGAAAGAGGTACTAAAATTTTTGCTACTGAGATATTTTCTGGAACTTATTTATTGTTTTAGCGGAAGTTTGATAATGCAAAAGCTTGAAACTTTTTGATTTTTTTAATTTTTAATTTTTAATTTTTTTTTTTTTTTTTTTTAAGTTCAATGGGGTTACTTTATACTGTTTAGTAAAGTTGTCGATAACACTTGGAAATGAGAAACTTAGGTGAACCCTGATGAGATTTTACTTTATTTTTTTCCCAGCAAAGAAGTCAAAATTAAACTTTGGATGAGATTTTTAGACTTTATCTATGTAAACCCAATTGGGTATTTTTCTTTAAAAGTTTTTATTTGTTAAGCAAAGAAATCAAATTCAAACTTTGGATGAGTTTTTTTGGATTTTATCTGTAATATCTATACTGGGTCTTGTGTTGAACATGAAATGCTCTATGACGTATGTTATTTATTCATTCCAGCAATAATTCTGCTCAAATTTAGAAGGGTTTGATTAGCAATGAGTGTCAACCAAACAATAGATAATGTTCTTAACATGATCTATACATAGTGGCATCAACAAAAATAAGGATATCCATACAAACTGATATTGGAAGGAAACAATTCAATTTGCTTACTTAGACTCTCCTTTAATCTCTTTCTGTAAGTCCAAGGAATCATGAGTTTTAACATAAAAAACTGCTGTCTGTGAAGTGGTCAGTGGTCACTAACCCTCACCAACTGTAGAGCAATCTCCATTTGTAATCTTTTGATATCTCAAGATTTATCTTGGACCCTCGAACTATAATTTTTGTAACTTCCATGGTAATTGCCTAACTAGCCCCATTTATCCCTCCAACAATTTTAATGTGGCAGTCCTTAGTGCATAGTACATGAGGGAAAGTTATGAACCAATCTAGTTTGAAGGTAGCAGCAAGATTGGCCAAGAAAGGATATCACTCAGTTTCTTTTCAAGTGATGCACATGATTAGTATGATCTGCCCTTGCTATGTCTAGAGTGTTATGATTTGGATTGCCTTAGCATCTAGAAGAAGGTGGGTTGTGCTGAGTATAAAGCAGATTACCCAATGTTTAATCAAGTTAGTTCTATACCCTGAAATTTTTTTTACACTTGGGTTATTCATGGCAACAAGAAGTGATGTTGACACTCAGGCAGTGAGGGTTGTGCAACAGTGTTTGACATAATATATGGTTTAGATAGGATTGAATGGCCAACATGTAGCCCACTCAAAGTAGCTGGAAGAAGGTTTCTTTGGATTTCCAAAGGACCGTTACATGATGAGGAAGTGGTATTAGCCAAAAATTAAGAGACCTTGATTGAGAGCCTTTTATATTGTCATTTTGTAGATTTCATTGGAGCTTGTTCCTGTTGAATTTTGTATGCATTAAACTCGCAGGTGGCTCCTCTTTCCCCAATCTGATTTGTTTTTGATATAGTGACCTTGCCTGTCCCATCTGGTGGTTGAACAACAACAAAAATCTTGAGAAATTAAGATTAAGCAGTTGTACATTGTAAAGTTTAATTGTTTATATTGCAGGTTTATTATATTAGCTTTACTGTGTCTATGGTTGCAGGAACGAGCTAGGAAAGCTTTAGAAGGTGCGCTTGGTGGAAAGAAAAGTGAATTTGAGAAATGGAACAAGGAAATTAAGCATAGAGAGGAGGTAGGTGGAGGAGGTGATGCTGGTGGAGGTGGTTGGTTTGGATGGGGTGGAAGGTTTGGTTGGTCCAATGGCGATCATTTCTGGCCAGAAGCACAACAAGCAATTCTCACTGTATTAGGTATTATGATCATGGTAAGCAGTATCCTTCTACCACTAAAATTTCTTTTAAAATGCTGTCAGTGTCAAAAATAACACGATGACTATGAGTCGTAGTATGTACTATCTCTCTGTCTCTGTCTCTCTCTCTCTCTCATGTTTTATGTTGGCATATGCAGTATCTCATAGTTGCAAAAGGTGAATTGATGCTTGCTGTCATCTTCAACCCATTGCTATATGCTTTACGAGGAACAAGAGATGGACTAGCTTTCATAACATTAAGAATCTTGGGAAAAACATCTCCAGATGGTCATGCTGGTTTTGATATCTCGAAGAAGGATAACTATGGCCGTACCTCTGCTAAGGAGAGTGTTTTGAGAAAATGGGGAAGCAACTGATAATTTTGTTTCAGGTTTGACATCAGTTTGACTTCCATGCATTGTTAGTGTGGCAATTGTTATGTACACCATGCCTTTTGTTTGTCGAACACAATTTCTTACCCCTTTTATATATATTTTTGTAAGCCCCTTATTCAAAGTTGGTTAATGAGGATCCCGCAATGTGTTTTTGCGATCGGCTTCATTCAATTCTGATATGAAGCTCCTTTTTTATTTTTTATTTCGCATAATATTTGAATTAGATTAGTCCTCATTCCTCAACTCCTGCGACTTTCCCAATAAAAGGAAAGATAATCAAGATTAGGGAGGATGTTTTGACACAGTGTTGAAACCAAATCAATTCGTAGTTCTTTTCATGACATTTAGATGCACAAATTGGTTGTGCAAAATGGGCATACCATGATATCCTCTTAAAATCAACAGCAGCTGCAAATTGCAATAAAGCCTTAGTCCCAAATTTTTTTGGATCGGTTATGGATCTTTAACAATATTAATCAAGGTCGGCCACATAAGAACCTCAGAAAAAACAAATAATATTATTTGTTTAAATCTTAGATTGCAATTAAACAATTGTTAATCAATTCAATCTCTTTGGAAAATATGATAGAGTCACTATTTATGATCCAGATGCCCACTCAAATTAAGTTATACAGTAAGCTTAAGTCAATTCACTGGATATCGACACTCAACAGTCCAGTTATTTCAAATTGTTTTTATTCTCTTTTATCCTATTTCATGTGATCTGTATGGTGCATGACAAACATGTGTTTTATTTTATTTTATTTTTTTAGAAACTGAACATACATGTTTAATTGGAATTAGAGCTAAAAAATAAATTTATGGAAAAAAAAGATGTCTCTATAACTCTATATCCTTCCGCAAATTGTCACTAGCAATGACACAGCAGCGTCAGTTTACTATAGCAGTTCTTACCCGATCGCACATTGCCAATTATTTATTGGAATTTGGATTCATCTGCTGTTTCTTGATATGAACACTTAACAACACCTAGGTTTTGATGGTAAATGCTATATAGTATATACTCCCAAAAAGCATAGTATTTACACTATTTTGGTATTTATTTATCTAATGATAAAATTATTTTAAGGGTTTATCATTTATGCATATCTATGTTAGCATTATTTTGATATTTATTTAAATCATGGACAATTTATTTTCTAAACCAAAGAATTTCCTCCAATCTGTGTAGGAAGAATTTCCTCTAATTAATCCTTTTTCTTGATAGTTCAAATTATTGCCCACCGTATATTTTATTTAGATAATTTAATGAGTTATCTAAATAAGCCACATATATAATTAAGTTGTCACGCAATAAGTTGATAGAAATTTTTGTTTAAAGAAAAACTTTATCTTCAAAACCATTGATAATGTGACCATGAATCCAATTTTAATTCGTGGTAATCTAATGGGAGCAAAACTAGGAAATATGGAGTCGGAATTTTCCTATTTTTGGTCATAACCAAGTTATTGAGGAAGAAAAAAAAAGGGGAATCTCTCTCTCTTGTTTTACCTAATTCACATCTAGCCTTTGATACAATCTCATTATCCATAAGATCATGCTGAGCCTAATGACTTAGTCTCCTGTATAGAGGGAATGCAACAACAATAAAGGCACCATAGCTTGATGATTGATCTCTTTTTAGAAAGGAAAACAGTAAGTCAGTTACAATGATATTCATTACAGCGATAATCAAGGAGCACCATTGCTTGCTTTACAGCCCGTTTGGTAGAGTTGTTAAACAACTCATTTTCAGTTTTTAAACAACATTACACACATTTTCACACACTTTTCACTTACACGTATTTTAAAAAACTACAAACAATATTACTCAAACTCCTCTACAATAAAGACACACTTTTTCACTCACACTTTTTCACCATTGTGTTGTTTAAAAATTTTATCTCCTTTTGTGTCATTATCCAATGTGTGAATTTCATGTGATTGCTTTCAAAGCAATCCTTACCAGATATAATGATTTTTTTTTAAAATGAGGGCAAGTCAAATACAATGAATAGTTAATATGAAAAATAGTAAACTAAAAATTCTCATGACTCTTTTAGAATCTTCCAGTGCTTCCCCGCCTAAGAAAATTGGAGAAAATAATGTACAGTGGTCAATAATCACAACTTAGCTGTGGCACCATTATTAGTTCCTGAAATAGAATTTGTAAACCAATATTGGAGCAAATTCATCGGTATCAAACTTGATCATATTCTTCTCAAAAAAAAAAAAAAAAACTTGATCTATGGATCCCACTCTCAGGATATATACACACGATTATGAATGGACATGTCCATCATTTCAATCAGTAACTAATTCTTCACTAAAATGTCAATGCAATGTCCTCATTTATTCAACAACTACTCCTAATTGATGTAAAATAATTGAGTGTATCGATTATGCTCTTCTTTCAAAAGAGTGGATCTTACCTATTAATCTCATATACAAGAACCACCCATATTTGATACAAGGGTATAATATACTGAGTGCATATAATTAATTTTCGATCCGAATTATGACCCAACCCAAAATAATGTTGTTACAGTTTTTAATGAGAGATTTTTTGAGGCTTAATCCATGAAGTGAAGACTTGGAGATTAGGGTTTTGATGTCGTTTTCAAGAGAGGAAAGCTGTACTACTGCACTCTGTATTTTTCCCTGAGAATAGTGAAATCCCTGCAACTCTGTGGACGTAGGCAAATTGCCGAACCACATAAATACTGTCTTGTGTGTGATTATTTTTCTTTTGCGTATATTTTTTTTCTTTATTTTTGCATCTCATAGGTCTGGGAATTTCATACATATTCCCTTCAGATAAGGACTCGATCATAATGGAATCCTCTCATTCAATGACACAAACACACCATCAAATTAAGATTTTTTTTAAAGAACCAAGAAAAGTAGGGGTGTGAATGTGTCGGGTTGGAGAGTTTTTTTAACCTAACCGAACCTTATCGGGTTGAGAAATTCTCAACCCATTCTAACCCCTCACATGTATGCCAATTAACTCAACCCAACTCACTTGAGTCAAATTTGGTTGGTAGGCTGTGCTTATATAGTTTATGCCTTGTAAGAAATTATGCTTTCATCAAATTTTTAAGCACTTTTTTTTTCAATAAATTATTACATTCACATAATATGCTCAAAATTATTTTTCAAGATCCTAAATTCATTAAAACTAATTCTCAAAATACCAAAATAAATGAAACTAAACAAATAAAATAAAACTAATAACATAAACTTATATATACAATAGGTTGGGTTAAGTCCAGATGAGTTGAAAAAACTATCGACTTAAACCTGACTTAATTTGTGGCTCAAAGTGAAATTCCAATCCAACCTATGAAAATCAACTCAATATATCAAGTTAGGTTGAATTGAGCTAATTTTGTTGGGTTGATTGATTGGATGCACACTTTAAGAAAAAGTATAATTGAAATATGACATTCTAATTTTTTTTTTCATAATTATTTAATGTTAATAAATATTGGTATATATAATACTATTATATTCCCACCTATGGAGATTTCAAACTTCGTATTTGAAAGTTATTACTCTATAAGCAGGATCACCAACCATAAATCATAATTAGAACTAACTTTCTCTTACAAGAAAAGAAAAACAGGAATTAGTTTACGACTTACAAGTTACAACAAGGTGAAAGCTTTTTTCAAAATAACAAGTTGCCTTTTCTTTTTTTTTCTTTTTTTTTATTAATAGAGTTTAGTTAATGTGCGCCTTAAACCATTAATTTTTGAAAATATTTTCTCGAAAATTGGAAAAGATGTCAATATTTTTTCAATTGCCGAGAAATTTTTTTTCAAAAATGAAAATTATTTTGTACCCTTAGGACACATATTAGCAAAATCTTTATTAATATATATAATGAAATTACAATCATAAGTTTTTTTTTTTTTTTTTTTTTTTTTTTTGAGAAAACAATCATAAGTTGATGATAATATATATATATAGACACACACATTCCGAATGAGTTATGAGAAAGGGTCAAAGGGGCATCCTTAGATTAGTCTACTACTCCCAATCCCAAATCCTAGGCTAGGCTGTCTCATCTCGTGTATGTCTGTGTTGGAGTTTAACTAATTGAAAAGCTCTCCTCGAAGCTTGGTCTTCGTGGATGTTTGTGCAAGAGTGACCCTCACGATCTTGCCACCTCTCTCTCTCTCTCTCTCTCTCATATTTTGCATTGAGAGGTTCGGAATTTCGGATCACCACATGACCATTTCCTTCTTTGTTTGAACTTTCCCAAACAACCCATCTCTCTATCTCTACCTTCTTCCCTTGGTGCCTTTTCTTGCTACAAGGGTTACCCTTTGTGGGGGTTTTCCTGATTTTGTTTTCTATTTGCCTTTGCGGGATTCTTTGACCCAAACTCATCCTTTCAAACTCTTCATATTATTATTTTTTTCTATTGGGGTTCCCTCATTTTTTTGTTGTTTGCACTTGAGGATTCTTCTTAGTGGGATTTTTGGCTTCTCTTTGTGTTGTTCTTTTAGCTTTGTAAGCACTTTTTTTTTTTTTTTTTTTTGAGGGGTGAGTTTATTATCTGTGCCATTTGGTGCCGTTTTGTTTAATGGGCTGTTGATGTCTTTGGCCTTTGGAGTGGTTTCAAGTTCGAAAAGCATGGGTCATGAGAAAAACAATGAGGGTGAGGAACACTGTGAACCTTCAAAAACAAAGACAACTGCAAAAGATGTAGAAAATGCTCATGAACATGAACATGAACCTCAAAAAGGAGGGATGCTCCGGCAAATGAGTGAAAGTTCTATTTATGGAACTGAGGATGAAGAAGATGAGAAGATAGAGTTGGGTCCTCAATACACACTCAAAGAACAATTCGAAAAGGATAAGGTTTGTTTCTGCATATGTTTATGTCCTTCACTGATAAAGACATAAAGTTCTTGTTTTTAGGCCTTTTTGATTATGACTTGTGTGTAAGTTCTCCTGTTTTATGGTTTTATATGAGTATTAGGATGATGAGAGTTTAATGAGATGGAAGGAACAGCTTCTTGGGAGTGTGGACTTCAATTCTGTTGGAGGTAATCATTTTGTCTTTTCCTAATTGTTTATCTTTGAACTTTGTTTCGATGCGGAGAAAATGGAGGTAAAAAAAATACAAATTTGGAATCTTTCATTGTTTTGAATTCCAAATTCTCCCTCTCTTTTTCTTTTTCATGGAATCAGAAGTCATAGCTTATGTTATGCTCTAAGATAGCTAAGATCAGCTACAAAGAAGAGTGGAAAATAATTTTTCCAATATTAAATTTATGGCCATCGGATTAAAAAAAAGGTACTGACTCTCAACACAATTTTGCTAGCTTTTTACTTTAAATCTGTGGTTTGATGGTCTAACTTCAAGTTTTAAAAATAACGGGCATTAACTGTTTCCTCTCTTTTTTCCCAAGAGCCTTGTAGCTGTTTGCATTGCTTTTTTCTTTTATGAAAGAGAATTAGGGTTCAAATCCGTCTTCCTCTTGTTGTAACTATCAAATTATTAAAAGTAAATGAAAACAGAAACTGTTTCCTCTCTTCCTCAATGTTCATGAATTAGAGAATACTAATGGATGCATAATTGTTTTGGTTTCCATTAGGCAATTTATTTGTTTACTAAAGGGAAAAATTCTAATTTATTTGTGTTTCTAACATTTGGTTTCCAATAGGCAATTTTATAATTCTTTTCTCTGTATACTTAATGTAGAAACTCTAGATCCAGAAGTTAAGATCTTGAGCCTTGCAATTAAATCCCCTGGTAGAGCTGATATCTTTCTTCCAATTCCTGAGAATGGAAAGCCCAAGGGCTTGTGGTTTACCTTGAAAGAAGGAAGCCGTTACAGCTTGAACTTCACTTTCCAGGTCTGCAACAACATTGTTTCAGGTCTCAAATACACCAATACAGTGTGGAAAACTGGTGTGAAGGGTAATTTCTCTCTCTTTCTCAGAGTCTCTCATGCACACAAACACATTGGCTTTTATGATAGAAAATTATGTCTTTATAACCCTTATATTCAATATTTTCTGTCATTTGAATCCTTGTTCCAGTGGACAGCGTAAAAGAGATGATTGGAACCTTCAGTCCTCAGGCAGAGCCTTACTCACATGAGATGCCTGAAGAAACAACACCATCTGGCATTTTTGCTAGAGGAACATATTCAGCTAGAAGTAAGGTTGGTTCAATCAATCTTCTATGTTACTTTGACTATGGTTTAATTATTCCACAAAATTTGAGAGAAATTCTTCATGAGAAAAGGATATAAACTTTATAGTTTTGGCGTGTATGAAACCATTATGCATTTGTTTACACCAATTAGTGTGTAAGAAAATAATGAACGCCTAGATTGCATTTGCCTGATTTGATTATCACATGCCCCCCCCTGACAAAATTCATTTTATGAAGTTATATTCCTTTTTTCTAATATTTATAAATAACAATCTTTATTAATGAACAACAACATCAGCATCTCAAACTACAATGCTCAAATAAATCTAACAAAGAATAATATGAGAAAAATTGTAATGCTCTAGTCCAACCTAGCAGAGAATGAAAGAAAAATGATTTAAGCTCAATAATAAACCGTTCACATCTCTCAATACTTCTAGCATTTTTCTCTCGTCATATACACTGTATTAGGCAATGTGGCACTATCTTCCAAATTGCGACATTACAATGCCTGCCAAAACTGCCCTGTCAAGAAGCTATATTCTTTTCTGGGCAGTAGTAGTTTTGTTACTCATTTTAGACCATCAAGCTAGGCTGAGTATATGCCTCTCTTATACATGCATCAATTAGCTTAGGAACGAAAAATCCAATCAATTTGTTGCCGGGCCTCCTGTGCATCATCAATCATACATGTGAAATTCAAATTTGTGGGTCACCACTGCTCAGAAAGTATACATTGTTGATTATTTTTCTTGTCCTAAAAGACTGTCATTTTGAATTTGTCTCACTGATCTCCTTGCATATTATTATTTTTCCCTGTTTCAGTTTATTGATGACGACAACAAGTGCTACTTGGAGATCAATTACACATTTGATATCCGGAAAGATTGGCAGCCGGTTTGAACTGAGAGTTTCCCTTCAGTGTTATTATTTTGTTACCTGTTCATTGTTTTTCAAAGCTGAAATCTGCTACAATGTTAACACGTCTCATTTCCAGTGTGGTATTTGATTTTCAATCCTGTCTGAGACCAGCACCTAAACAATGAGGGGAGGTTTTTTAGGGAAAAAGAAAAAGAAATTGATATTAATTTGGTAGGTACTTGTTGATAAAGTTGAGCTTTTGAGGACAACCTCTCTTGTCTGTCTCTTTCTCACCCTCTTTTAATTGTTGTGCATGCACGTCAGCATGTTACTTCTTGGTGATTCATAATTTGGGTTGTGGTAACCTTTATTTCTTTTCTTTGTGGTTGTTAACCATTCCTGTAGGAGGCTTTAAGAAGTAATACATTAAAGGACTTATTCCATGGTTGTATCCTTTGTTCTTTATT
Organism: Quercus lobata; assembly: GCF_001633185.2. Classification (NCBI taxonomy): domain Eukaryota; kingdom Viridiplantae; phylum Streptophyta; class Magnoliopsida; order Fagales; family Fagaceae; genus Quercus; species Quercus lobata. The sequence goes on from NC_044908.1 coordinate 69,691,143, forward strand.
CTCTGTGAATTGCAACTACTAAAGTTTTCCAAAGCATATTACTTTAACTTTCTTCTATGTCCTGTTCTTTTCACTTTGAGTGACCACCTTGTTCTGTTCTTTGCATGTTTTCTTTTTCTCTCCTATTTTCCTTATGCTATTTTTCCCCCTGCATTATTTCACATTTTAAAATGGATGTGTGAAACATAATCTTTTTAGTCTTGTGGGTATCTAAGGTATAACTAATGTTTGAAAGAAGACAGTTTAACAAAGGATAAGAAAGGCACTAATTTATTGTATGAGAGAAATATTTTGATACAAAAGAGCGCTGGCTTTAACTACTGATGGGTGAGTGGAATTGTGACGTAATTGAATTGGCCAAACTTTTTGTGTTCAAATTTCAAAAGATATAGCGAGTCTAATTGAGAGTGCATCACAGCTGGTAATATTTAATGGAAAGAGTAAATAGAGATAGAAATGCTCCAAAATGTTGGCAATTTGAAATTTAAGGTATTGTACAATAACAACAAAACTTGATCCGAAATGTTGACAATTTGAAATTTAAGGTATTGTACAATAACAACAAAACTTGATCCAATCTGTTTTTTGGATTCTATCCTGTGAGTTCTTGACTTGAGCTTAATGTGAATGTTCATCCACGGTCCTTTCCCTTCAAAATTTTCCTCCCCAGTTCATGTCAACACCATTGTACAGTAGATGCTCAAAGCACAACAATACCCTCAAAGCATAGGATCACCCCCACCGTGAGAAGATAAGAATAAGAAAACAAACCCAGTTTTAAGAAACACCAGTATTCAAAGGAAAACAGCAAACCTATCTCTACTGTTACTCTATTATAGACTTCTTCAAAATTCAGACAAAGCATTCAAAACTCTTTGCAAGAAAATTAAAACCCACAATAAAATTAAAAATAAAAATAAAAAAGAAATCAAAGAGAAGCAAATTGCAGAGAACCACCGTTTCTAATTCTATCACCACATCTCTCAAGTGTGGGTCTAGATTGTGGAAGATGGAGGAGAGAAAAGCTTAGAGAGAAAGAGAGATTGAAGGATTGGAGAGAGGTGATAAAGAGTTAGGAAGAGAGATAGAGAGAGAGTAGTGATTCTAGTCTAGATTAAACGTTTTAGTAACTTTTATATAATTTCAGAAACTCTAACAAGGATTATAAAACAAAGGCTATGTATTTAATTATTTATTCCTTGAAATTCAAGGAATTCGAGTTGGATTCGGATTCGGAATAGTTACAGCCACAAAAGCCTGAAACTATTTAACTTTAGAAGAAAGAGGAGTGTTTGATTTGTTTTGGGTTTTGTTTTTGATAAAAAATTGTGTTAGAGTAACGTCTGAAAGGGAGGTCGATTAGGGAGTAGTAATGGAAGGAAGCACGAGTGGATAAAGTGTCAAAAATGAAATCAAGGTAGGTAAGTTAAATTCGAGCTAAACCACATGTGTGTAATCTGTAATTATCCCTTTTTTGAATGAGGAAGTTTGAAACCCCCTTTTTGTCTCTTTATTTTATAAGATAATTGTTGTGAAAATGGTGTTTCCATAGTACTTGAAAAAAAAAAATTTTTTTGAGAAGTGGTACATTTACAACTAATCATAAATCACAGTTTTTTCTTCTTTTCTTTTGAGAAAGAATCATAAATCATAGTTGGTAAGTTGTTATTGATCCTAATTTGAATCCTCAATTTAAAAAAAATAAATAAATAAAATAACAATCTGGTACTTAAGATTTATTATAAAAATGCTGTGAATGCAGCATTTTTAAAAAAGAGCTTTTATTGTATTGATGTTCAGATAACTATTTGTGTTTTTTTTTTAATGAAAAGTTAGGAAGGAAGATAAATTTAATGGTGAGATTGGGGGGCGAAATCTTATATTGGGAGATTGGTTTTCATATATTTCAGATCTTAGGCGTATAAATGCATATATTCTAATTTTTTTGAAAAAATTTAGGGGGCCAAGGCCTCTTTCAGCCCCAATGTGGTTTTGTCACTGATGAGAGATCGCCATATCACCCACTAATTAAACATGCATAAAAATTAAAACCCAATACAAAACTAAAATCATCCCTTTTTAAAGTTTAAAACAACAACATTTAATTAATCTACCAAAAAAAAAATTTAATTAACGTAGAACTCAAACTCCTCTCAAAGATAAGGATAAGTCATCTATCCAAAAGAAGTCTTGATGTATTCAAATATCTTATCGTAACCCTTCCGTTACCAAAACATTGTCAGATTTTCGTTTGAACTTATTATTATTATTATCTCTTTTCTATATATTAAGAGGATTAAAAAAGTTATTTATGACTTTAAAAAATATCAAAAATACCCTTAATCTAATTAGATAATCCTTATTCTTAAAAAATAAAAAATGGGGTTAAAATTGTAATTTAACAAAATTAAAAAAAAAAACTATTAGAGAAAAAGATTAAATCATCTTATGCATTCTAAAAACAAATATATTTATTGTACTCTTTTAATAAGTGTAAGGACGCGATTTGTAACGAACCGTAACAGTGTTGGGTTCGCACGTAAAAAGGCCCAAACAATATTATTTGTAGAGTGTGGGTTTGAAAGGAGGCCTTGGTCACTAAACGGTGGGTTTTTCGTGGTGTTCATACGTGATCAAGTCATTTTCACCCTAGGAGTCTTTCTCCTAGAGGCGGGCTGGGAGGCTCTGGTTTTTGGCCATTTTTCCCAGCCCCCTTTCTGGATTGCTTACTTTTCCTTTTATACTAGCCTGTGTTCCTTATCCTTCGTCCACGTGTAGGATCGGCATTCCAAGACTGATACTTGTCCCATCAGCCCATACCTAGAGTGGTTGGGGGTGGTTGTAAAAGCTGGAGAGTATGGCTCTGTCAGGTGCAGAGTATTGAATGGCAATAAGGGCAGCTTTCCCTGGTCGTTATACTTTCCAGCGTACCCTTTTCTATTAACACAGATATTTTTAGATTTTTTCCCAAGCTGTTTTTTATACCATTTTTGCCCTCCCTTCCTGTGAGATCTCGGACATGCCGAGGACTGAATCGTCCTCGGCTGTGTCCCAAGGCTATTCTGTACTTGTATTACTGATCCTGGGCTATAACCCTTCTCGGCTCGGGCCTTTAGACCTTAATGACTAAATGGGCCAAGGCCACAAACTATTGGGCCCCACAATAAGAAATATATATAACGGTAAATATGTTTATATCATGAATAAGATTTTTTTCTTATATAAAATTTTGAAATTGTTTTTGTTAAATAATAAAAAAAATTAATTATCTTAACCCAACAAAAAAGTTACTAATTTTACCTCTTCAAGGTGGGCTTCAAATAGTTAACCAACATAGTTCTTCAATTTTACTATTTCTTTTATTCTAAAAAATTTAACTTTAATTTATATTCATGGAAGAATATATGTTACCAATTAAAACTCTTAAAATACATATTGATAATCACAATACATATTGATAATCACAGTGAAATATCATATCAAACCCTCAAAAAAACAAAATAGTTATCAAAAACTTTATCAAAAAAACACATGCAATAAAATCAACCCCTGACAAAAAATTAGAAAATTAAATACAAAAAGAAATGTTAATTCAAGAACTGGTTTCAAATTATTGGGGAGACATCCTCTAGCATGTGTACATCATTTTCATCTTTAGCAAATCTAGTTGGTTCGTTTGCTACTGTAAGAACATGGCAAATCCTATTACCAAATATACTAAACTTATCTCATGCGCTTTATGCGTGCAATAATGCTTTTATTTATTTATTTATTTATTTTTTGGTTTAGTGTTATAATGCTTAAAAGTGATATATAAATTGTTTTTTTTTTTTTTTTTTTTTTTAAGAAGGAGGTAAGATAACGTAGAATAATGTTTAAAAATGAGATAGAGAACTATAAGAATTGGAAATCCAATGGGATAATTGAATTTATTGATTGGGATAAAAATTGTGATAAGTAAAAAAATTTGAGATTTGAACAAAGGAAAGATGATATAAGTTAGTGTGGATGGATAGAGATTTGTGACAACTGTACAAAATTTGGATAACAAAAATTTTGGAATGTTTTAAAGAATTTTTTTTTAAAAAAAAACCATAGAAATTTCAGGATAAGAATGAGTAGTTTTTACTTTTTACATGAGGAAGGTTTTTTTTTTTTTTTGGGAAGAAGTAATTTTGTATTTTTTTTTATAAAGATAATTAATGTATTTCAATTCAAATAAATAAAAAATACAGATAGGAATCAGACATTTGAATATAAATGGGTTGTGAGAATAATGGTTTTTTTTTTCCTTTCTTTTCTACGTGAGATAGTATTATTGTTTTAACCTTTTTTGCTTTTTTGTAGAAAAAAAAATTAAATTAAAGGGTATGTTATTTCAGAATTTGTATGAGGATATTTTGGTTCACCAAAAATTAAAGAAGAAACAGGGAAATCCTCTTATTAATAATGTGTGTGTGTGTGTGTGTATATATATTAAAGCTATGCAGTTTTTCACATAAAGAAAAAAGAGATTGAAAGATTAAGTTTGCTTAATTACCCAAGAAGATCAAACAAACCAGATATGATAAAGACCAAATAAAAAGTAACTTAAGTGAAGTATTGAAAAGAAAGAAATATAAATCAAAATAGTAACTTAAATGAAGTATCAAAAAGAAAGAAATATAAATCAACACATAAACTCAAAGTTATAGAGAAGTTCCTATTAAAATAAAGTTACGGAGAAGAAATTGAGAGAATGAAGTCTAATATATGTGCAATGTTAGCAAAAGGAGTGAAGAAAAAAAAAAGATAACAACAACTAAGTTTTTGTATTTACCTAATGTGGGGCCCAATAGTTTGTGGCCCTGGCCCATTTAGTCATTAAGGTTTAAAGGCCCGAGCCGAGAAGGGTTATAGCCCAAGATCGGTAATACAAGTACAGAATAACCTTGGGACACAGCCGAGGACGATTCAGTCCTCGGCATGTCCGAGATCTCACAGGAAGGGAGGGCAAAAATGGTATAGAAAACAGCTTGGGAAAAAATCTAAAAATATCTGTGTTAATAGAAAAGGGTACGCTGGAAAGTATAACGACCAAGGAAAGCTGCCCTTACTGCCATTCAATACTCTGCACCTGACAGAGCCATACTCTCCAGCTTTTACAACCACCCCCAACCACTCTGGTATGGGCTGATGGGACAAGTATCAGTCTTGGAATGCCGATCTTACACATGGACGAAGGATAAGGAACACAGGCTAGTATAAAAGGAAAAGTAAGCAATCCAGAAAGGGGGCTGGGAAAAATGGCCAAAAACCAGAGCCTCCCAGCCCGCCTCCAGGAGAAAGACTCCTAGGGCGAAAATGACTTGATCATGTATGAACACCACGAAAAACCCACCGTTTAGTGACCAAGGCCTAGCCTTTCAAACCCACGCTCTACAAATGATATTGTTTGGGCCTTTTTACGTGCGAACCCAACACTGTTACGGTTCGTTACAAATCGCATCCTTACAATTGGCGCCGTCTGTGGGGAAGGCTTGTGTGCTGGCATAGGCGGTAGATCGAGAGAGTTCTCTTGTCATTTCTAACAGCTGGTTATAGAGCTCTAGTGTAAAGTTCCACTAGGGGCTATGATTCTTGACTAGGGGCTACGCTTTGTAACGTCAATCGCATGGATGGTCCTAGGGGCTTGGCCGAGGAGCTAATTCCCCTAAAGCCAAGGCCCCATGCCAAAAACTGAGTTTTGGACAGAACCAAGGTATTGTATGGTTCTCGGACTCAAACCTATGGGGAAACCAACTACTTGGAAGAAAAACTGAGTTTTGGATAGAACCAAGGTATTGTATGGTCCTCAAACCTATGGGGACTTAAAACTGAGTTTTGGACAGAACCAAGGTATTGTATGGTCCTCGGACTCAAACCTTTAGAGAAACCAACTACTTGGAAGAAAAACCGAGTTTTGGATAGAACCAAGGCATTGCATGGTCCTCGGACTCAAGCCTATGGAGAAACCAACTACTTATCAATATCTATCAAGTTTTGGACAGAACCAAGGTATTGTATAGTCCTCGGACTCAAACCTATGGGAAAACCAACTACTTGGAAGAAAAACTGAGTTTTGGATAGAACCAAGGTATTGTATGGTCCTCAGACTCAAACCTATGGGGAAACCAACTACTTGGAAGAAAAACTGAGTTTTGGATAGAACCAAGGTATTGTATGGTCCTCAGACTCAAACCTATGGGGAAACCAACTACTTGGAAGAAAAACTGAGTTTTGGATAGAACCAAGGTATTGTATGGTCCTCGGACTCAAACCTATGGGGAAACCAGCTACTTGGAAGAAAAACCGAGTTTTGGACAAAACCAAGGTATTGTATGGTCCTCGGACTCAAACCTATGGGGAAACCAACTACTTGGAAGAAAAACTGAGTTTTGGACAGAACCAAGGTATTGTATGGTCCTCGGACTCAAACCTATGGGGAAACCAACTACTTGGAAGAAAAACTGAGTTTTGGATAGAACCAAGGTATTGTATGGTCCTCGGACTCAAACCTATAGGGAAACCAACTACTTGGAAGAAAAACTGAGTTTTGGACAGAACCAAGGCATTGCATGGTCCTCGAACTCAAACCTATGGGGAAACCAACTACTTATCAAAATCAAGTTTTGGACAGAACCAAGGCATTGCATGGTCCTCGGACTCAAACCTATGGAAAGGTCGGCTACTTAATAAAAATTTTAAATTGCTCAATCCTCGGCTCAAATACCAGAAAAAGGTTAAGGCTATGAAAGTTGTTAGAAAGATGGTGAAACACCCTATTACTCAGCAACTTGGAGGGGCTGTTCACTTTTGGGTTATATGTCTTCGGATGATTACCTCCTACACCGTACCGAGCATTCAGTTGTCACCTCGGCTATTTCGGGGTAAGTGTTGTTTTCTTAGGTCGGCATTATTGTGCCAGACAACTCTATTAAATTCATGATAATATCTTTTCCTTAGTAAGAGTTTTGACCCTAAGTATCATTTGTTCAAGTCGGTATTATTGTGCCGAACAGCACTCGCAAGTTCATAATAATGCCTTTTTCCTTGATAAGGGATTTCGGCCCTAAGTATTGTGCTCTCAGGTCGGCGGTATTGTGCCAGGCCGCCCCAATAAGCTCATCATAATATCCTGTCTTTTTCTTCTTAATATGGGTTTCAGCCCTAAGTATCATTTGTTCGATTCAATATTATTAAGTCGGATAATTTCAATAAACACAGAGTAAGATCTTTTTATTAACTGAGATTTCGGTCCTAGACGTTGGTCAAAGTGTAAAAATAAAAAGAACTCACAAAATAGTATGTCTATTCACGGCGTAACCATTTCAGAAATAAAGAGATAGAACATGTGAAATAAAGTAATAACGACTTTTATTAATATAAAGAGGTATTACAACGTACAAAGAAGGGCTTAAACAAGCCTATACAGAAGGTGGATTACAAAAACAAAAACAAAAACAACAGCAATATGACAAATAAACAGTCAGATGTCTTTTTAAACTCATCTCCGAAGTCCTTCCAAACTCTGCCTCAGTAGCGCTCATATTGAGAGGAGGACCTTCTTCAGAAGAAGAAGGAGGAGATAAAGAGAAAGAAGGAGGAGAAGAAGAGAAAGGAGGAGGAGAAGAAGAGGAAGAAGAAAAAATGCCAGGATGGATCTGACGGTGGAAAGAAGAAGAAAGAGATGCAAAATGAGGCACCAGTGAAAGAAGAGAGGAAGAAGCCGGGATACTTTGTCCCTGCGTCAGTCCTGACTCCTAACACGCTGGTGCCATGTTAGTTATGCTCGTAAGAGAGCGGTTGGTACTGATAATGGGTGATCCCAGCTCAGTCGCGCCAAAAGTTTGACGCGACGAGCCTCTGCTTTGGATTTTGGCTGAAAGGAGGGTAAGAAGGATCTTGAGTCTCTGCCATCCCTGCCCTGACCGAGCCATTTTGAGCTTCACAAGAACATGGTATTTCTGGGAAGGGTATGGTTCTTTCATTACTTACCCCTATCTCGAATGTATCACAAGTTAAGAAGCAACTAGCAGATAAAGTAAACTCTGGAGGAAGCTAAGGGTTTCAAATTTCAAAAGGATTAAAAGGGTCTCTGTACAAGAGAAATAACCTCTTGCCTTCCTTCTTATATGAAGGGTAGAACGGAAGGTATTTAATCTGTACAGATTTCCAAGAAAATCTGTAAACGAGAATGTACCCGTTCCACTTCTCCACATCGTCAACAAACCGTCGAATTTAAATAGTCTCTAAATGGAAGTCATTAAAGGCGCGTTTCGGATAATCAAATGGCGGGGACGCATTGTGAATGAATTCATAGGAATGTCTCGTAGTCCGGTATGTTTCCTGGGTAGATGAAGAGACACCAGCATTAATGAAAGACAGAGTTAAACGAGCCATGATGAAGGCTTGGCGTTACCAAAATCCTCCTCTCTCAACCGAGAGGTCGGACAGCAGGATTTTGAGGGGTTATTGTGGGGCCCAATAGTTTGTGGCCCTGGCCCATTTAGTTATTAAGGTCTAAAGGCCCGATCCGAGAAGGGTTATAGCTCAGGATCGGTAATATAAGTACAGAATAGCCTTGGGACACAGCCGAGGACGATTCAGTCCTCGGCATGTCCGAGATCTCACAGGAAGGGAGGGCAAAAATGGTATAGAAAACAGCTTGGGAAAAAATCTAAAAATATCTGTGTTAATAGAAAAAGGTACACTGGAAAGTATAACGACCAGGGAAAGCTGCTCTTACTGCCATTCAATACTCTGCACCTGACAGAGCCATACTCTCCAGCTTTTACAACCACCCCCAACCACTCTAGGTATGGGCTGATGGGACAAGTATCAGTCTTAGAATGCCGATCCTACACGTGGACGAAGGATAAGGAACACAGGCTAGTATAAAAGGAAAAGTAAGCAATCCAGAAATGGGGCTAGGAAAAATGGCCAAAAACCAGAGTTTCCCAGCCCGCCTCCAGGAGAAAGACTCCTAGGGCGAAAATGACTTGATCACGTATGAACACTACGAAAAACCCACCGTTTAGTGACTTGATCACGTATGAACACCACGAAAAACCCACCTTTCAAACCCACGCTCTACAAATGATATTGTTTGGGCTTTTTTACGTGCAAACCCAACACTGTTACGGTTCGTTACAAATCACGTCCTTACACCTAAAGAGAAATTATATGTCCACAACATTTTCACAACATTTTTACAACAAATCTTAAGTAGTAGGTTGTTACTGATTGTTATTATTGGGGCAAAAATGTAATTTTAGTGTTAGGTTCAAATTTGAACCAATAACAACTAACCACTTATAATTTATTGTGAAAATGTTGTAGATATGTTGTGGACATAGTATCTCTCTTATCTAAAATATTGATAAAGATGTATAGAGAAAAGTCAATAAGAATAATTATAATTTTGTCTATCCATGAAATTGTTTTTTTTTTTTAATTAAACATTTTTTATAAGAAACTAAACGTAGATATTAGACTATTAGCAGCTGTATATATGTACTATGATTGTGTGTGTGTGTGTGTGTTTTTTTTTTTAATTTTTTTTATTTATAATTTAACTTTTATATGAACAATCAATGTGAAACCAAAATTTAAAATAAATTAATAATAAAAGAATTAGATAAAGAATTTGAATTGTAATATTAAAATTTTTAGTAACTTAGAAATTATAGACAAATTAATAATAAAAGGATTAGATTTTATCCACAAAAAAGGATTAGATGAATAATTTGAATTGTAATCATATTAAAATTTTTATCAAATTAGAAATTGTAGGAGAAGAAGAAAAGGACTATACATATATATATATATATATATATATTTATTTATTTAAAAAATCTAACAAAATTTTTGCAATTTGGTGAAGTCACGTGAAACCAAAATTTAAAATAAATTAATAATAAAAGGATTAGATGAAGAATTTGAATTATAATCAAATTAAAATTTAATCAACTTAGAAATTATAGGAGAAGAAGATAAGGATAAAAAAAAAAATATTTGTTCATTTAAAAAAAAAAAGAAATCTAACAAAATTTTTGTAATTTGATGAAGCCACTTGGCATAACGACAGTTTCTAAACCCAACTTTTATTACATGGTATATGATGTTGTGGGGGACAAAAACTAGCCCGCAGTGAAGTCCATGGATTAAAGTTGAAATGTCTGACATAATCTATTTGTAATTGAGCAATAGGGAATAAACACTCCACAATGGGAAACTCAAATAGTTGATTTCATTAACTACATACATTTTAGATGGAGCTAAAGTATTACAATAAGAAATTTTCTTGTTCTTGTGGTGTTACACACTCTCTCTTTCTTTCAGATAGCTAACTTTTCTTCTTTCTCTCCCCCTTTTTTTTTTCTATTTTTTCCTTTCTCTAGCTATCCCTCTTGTTTGCCTACCTCCACCTTTTTATAGGTACATCTCTTGTTCTTATCTCTATAGTTGTCCTATTACTAGCAAAACTCTTAGGGACATCTTCCTTTACTTTATCAATTTCCACCCTTCCCTTATCTTGGAATTCTAACTTTTGAGGGGTGTTTGTACTGTTTAGGTTGTCTCACATGCATTTAATGCGGCAAAGGTTAGGTGAGAACCCCCTCATTAATGTGGAGGTGAAAGTCTTCAATCTTCTTGTGTGTTCTGGAAGTTTCCCGTGATTCCAAACATCTTTTGGAAACCATACGTGGATCATCCGTGTAACTTGCTTCGGGTAAGGTTAGCTTCTTACCTTTTCCACGAGAACTATTCTCCCACGTTGCTCCCCCCCCCCCCTTTTTAGGTACTCGAGATAATCCTGTTTCCTCTCTTCCATATCCCATCACCCCTTAGGCCTTCTTTCAAGTATACATGCTAGGCCCAATTCATCCCTCGTGGCCCAATTATCTCTTGGACTTAAAGGCTGGATAGGGACTCTTCCACTCCCCACAATAGCCCCCCACGATCTTCAAGTCATTACCGTTGAATTAGGGATCGTGGTTTGAGAAAAATGGAGCAATCATTAACTGGCATTTTTGAACAGTGGCGGTGTTAGACAATAAATGTCACGGACACACCTAGGCTCCCCGCCCCACGATTATCAATGCATGTGACAAGATGGACGATCATATGGGCTTCTTAGAAAACAGAAAATGAGCGAGAAAGGAAGGGTCTCATCTATCCCTTCCTATCCCTCATTTTTCTCTATATAAGGAGGATCCCAAACCTACTCCTAGGTTCCTTTCTCATTAATCTCTTACTAGAACTTCAAAAGAAAAAAATATTTTCCTTCACTGCCTCCTTCTCCAACAACCTTCAGGTGACCATTAGTGCCTTCTTTTTTCTGCTTTTTCTTATTGTAGTAAGTTCGTCTCCTTTTCTCCCTCAAGATTAGTTTCATCTTTTCATCTTTTTTTCTTATTTTGTTTCTTCTTCACTTTTTTTTTAATTTTTTAATTTTTTTTTTATCATAGAATTTTGTTGACAATGGGAAAGTTTAAATCTATGGTTGATACCCCCTGAAAGATTAATAGAGTTTAGGAGAAGGTACAACATCCCTGATGATGTAGAGGTGAGGTATTGCCCAAAATCTGAGGTAATACTCTCAAGAAGGGAGGGCACAGTAGTAAATCCACTGGTGGCCATTGTAGAAGGGGGAGTTAGGATCCCTATGAGTGATTTTCTTACCAATTTTCTACGGCATTTTAAAGTTTGCCCTAATCAGTGTACCCCTAATGTATTTAGAGTAGTTAGTAGTGTATATACTCTTAATAAAAGGCTCGCCTTAAAGCTTACTGAGCATGATATTAACTATATCTATAGTTTCCAAGACAGTAAAACCTCTGGGTTTTACTTTAAAATACAGCACAGGGAGGTGAGGCTTATCTCAAGCCTTCTGGATTCTGACAAAGAGATAGAAGGAGATTACCTTATCATCTCAGGGAATTGGTACCCAGCAGAATCCACTGCCCCACAAGTGCGGGTAAAGCAGGTGTGTAGATCTGATAGGAACCTCTTTATCAATTTATTATTGTAGATGTATTGTTTTTAATTCTCGAGCTATCACATACACTCTATTTAATTACTTTTTTTATTATTATACAGAGGATGCACGCTTTCAAAAAGACAAGGCAGCTAATTAATTCTACCAACCTGAATAAACTATTGCAGTCCCCGGTCTATCCTCACCCTGGCGGTCAACTCCGGGCAGCATATCTCATCCTCAACTATTCTCCTGTGTATCAGAGTTTTCAAGCCGTAAGAAAGGCCATCACCCAAAATCATCCATTACTCCCCTTTATTGACGTTCCGTGCAAGGGGTATATTTTATCTCCCTCTGAACATGCTCAAAGAGAAGAAGGGAGATACAGAAGTAGTTCTCCTCCTCCTTTTTCCCTAGCTAACTTAGGAGCTACTATTGTTGTTCCAAAGAAAAAAGAAGACGAGTAACGCTCCTTCCCGCAGCCCCTTACCAATCGAAGAAGAACCTATAATTCAAACCGTCATCCCACAAGAAGAAACTCCCGCCAAGATGTCATTTCAAAGATGAAGAGTGACTCTTAGCCAACTCCTAGCTACTCTTATTGTACCCTAAGGTCAGGCTCCTCCTACCCAAGCTACCACTTCTGCTACTCCGCTTGTTCCTCTAGTCACTGCGGTAACTTTTACTCCCACCCATGAAACAAGGGCTGGGAAAAAGCGTCCTAAGGGGTCAAGCTCCGATCAACTCTTAACAGCCCCTGACTTTGAAAATTTCCCTCCCGACCTGGGCGACACCCACGTTGATGCTATGGGTGCCCCAGCCTACATCAAGGCTTTTATCGTGGATGAGGAGGTGCTTTCTGCAACGGACAGGGTTAGGCCTTGGAGGGAAAGCTGCGGAGGTAAGGTTACTGAATGTGTAGGCAAGGCTCTCCTCCTTCCCGAAGACATGAAGCATTGGGCAAAATGAGATGATGAATCCTTGCTACTCAACATGAAGAGTTAGGCCATCATGGTAATAGATCATCTCTTTACATTTCCTTCTTTTTTTCTTTTTTTATTTTTATTTTTTATGCTTGATCACTTTCTTTTTGCATATTCTTTGGTAAGGATACCAATGTTTTGTGGTGATTGAACAGAGGTTTTTAGCTACTAAGGCCAAAACCGAAGAGCTAAGAGTGACAACGAGGACCTTCTAAAAAAGATCTCAGATGTTATGAGCAAGGTCTCTAAATTCGAAAAGCTTCGATTCGAGGCCGAGGAGAACACTAAGGCCATTACTGAGAGGAAGGAGGCCTTGGAGAAAGAGTTGCAGGAAGTGAAGAACACTCTTACGAAGAAGGATGCTGCACTAAAGACGACACCAAAATTCAAGAGGCTTATTACCAAGGCCAGTATGATTGCATTGCCATCGTGAAGCCTAAGGTGCAACAGAACTTGCAAGTCTACTTCTCTAAAGGATGGGTCACAGCTTTAGATAAACTGCAGGTGGAGGCTTCATCTCCCTTGAGGCTGGAGAGTAACATTCCCATTCCCCAGGAGCTAGTCATTATTCCGAATCTTGAGATTCAGGCCATCATCAATGATGAATCCCTTGTCCGTGAGGTTGGAGGAACCGGTCCTGTTGTTGTGTTAAAGGGAGAGGTGACCAACTCCGCTGCAGTATCTACCACCAAAGAGCCACCCCATGCTTAATTTTCTTCTATTTTACGTTGCTTTAAAAACATTTCTATAGTTTGCTTGGTTTTGGGGGCTTTTGTTTTGTATTTAATTTCCTTAAGTACTTTAAACTCTTATGCTTAAAAATATTTCTAGGTTTTTATATCCATCTATGCTTCATATTTATATTTCCTAAGTTAATTGGACATTTGATAATTATCTTTCATGGTTTTTTTCCATGGGAGAAACATCATTATTTCTTCGAGATATAGATATATAATTTGCTAGTTGACTCTTAGATCAAACTAAACAAGTTAAGTTAATCACTTACCTGGGATATTAACAGAAACTTTTAAAAATCATTTGTGGTAAAGACAGGGTCCAGTGCTGTGGGGCTTGTTTCTTTCTTTGTATGAAGTCTTAATTTTGTTTTTGTTAGCGACTCTGAAGTTTGGCTAAGGCAAAAAACTCAGTTTAAAACCTACTCGAGGCAAAGACAGGGTCTAGTACCACGAGGTTTATTTCCTTTTTGTGAAGTTTTAATTTTGTTTTTTGTTAGTGACTTTGAAGTCAGGCTAAGGCAGAAAACTCAGCATAAAACCTACCCGAGGCAAAGACAAGGTCTAGTACCACGAAGTTTATTTCCTATTTGTGAAGTTTTAATTTTGTTTTCTGTTGGTGACTCTGAAGTTAGGCTAAGGCAAAAAATTCAGCTTAAAACCTACTCGAGGCAAAGACAGGGTCTAGTACCATGAGGTTTATTTCCTTTTGGTGAAGTTTTAATTTTGTTTTCTATTAGTGACTTTGAAGTCAGGCTAAGGCAGAAAACTCAACTTAAAACCTACCTGAGGCAAAGACAGGTTCTAGTACCACGGGGTTTATTTCCTATTCATGAAGTTTTGATTTTGTTTTCTGTTAGTGACTTTGAAGTCAGGCTAAGGTAGAAAACTCAGTTTAAAACCTACTCAAGGCAAAGACAGGTTCTAGTACCACGGGGTTTATTTCCTATTCGTGAAGTTTTAATTTTGTTTTCTATTAGTGACTTTAAAGTCAGGCTAGGGCAAAAAACTCAGCTTAAAACCTAACCGAGGCAAAGACAAGGTCTCGTACCACGGGGTTTATTTCCTATTTGTGAAGTTTTAATTTTGTTTTCTGTTAGTAACTTTGAAGTCAAGCTAAGGCATAAAACTCAGCTTAAAACCTACTCGAGGCAAAGATAGGGTCTATTACCACGGGGTTTATTTCCTTCTTTTAATTTTAGTGTTCCAAGTCGGGCTCTCATAGAATTTGTTGTTGTTCACTGAATTGAGATGAAATAGAAATATGAGTAAGGTATATTTTCTTATATATCAATCAAGAGTAGTACTTCTTCAAATTAAACACATTCCACGGCCTTGCTGCAGGTCTTTCATCTAGGTCTTTTAGTCGATGGGCCCCAACCCTAACAATGGAAGTGACCCTGTAAGGTCCTTCCTAAGTTGGACCTAGCTTTCCCATAACAGAGTTTCGAGTATTTCCCAAAAATTTTCTCAGCACCAAATCTCTTGGTATGAACTCCCTGTTTTTGATGCCTTTGTTATATCCTCGGCTGATCTTTTATTGGTAATTAGCTAACTTTACTAAGGCAACATCTCGGTTTTCTTCTACGAGATCCAAATGTTTACACAATAGTTGATCATTCTTTTCTACCTCAAATACATTAGTCTGAGAAGTGGGTAGTCCAGCTTCTATAAGTATCACGGCTTCTGCCCCGTACATTATTGAGAAAGGAGTTTCACTTGTTGAGTTGCGGAGTGGTTCAATATGCCCATAGCACACTTGAAAGCTCTTTTGTCCATCTTCCCTTTGAGTCATCAAGTCTTTTCTTTAAGCTGTTCACAATGGATTTGTTAGTCACTTCAGTTTGACCATTGCCTTGAGGGTAAAATGGGGTAGAATATCTGTTGACAATATCTAGCTTCAAGCAATATCACCAAAAAGCCTTGCTATCAAATTGCATTCCATTGTCTGATATGAGAGCTTTTGGTACGCCAAACCATGTCACAATATTTTTCCACACGAACCTCTTAACATCAATGTCTCATATATTAGCTTAGGGCTCAACTTCAACCTACTTAGTAAAATAGTCTATTCTTACCAAAAGCTATCTTCTATCACTGGTCGCCCTAGGGAAAGGCCCTACTATGTCTAGCCCTTACTAGGCAAATGGTCACAGGTTGGATATTAGGTTGAGTAGATCCCCGGGTTGATGGATACTAGGAGTGAACCTTTGGCATTGAACACACTTATTGGAGAATTCCTGTGCTTGCTTCTGCATGTTCGGCCACCAATACCCCTGGGTAAGGGCCCTGTGAGCTATCGATCTTCCTCCTGTATGACTTCCGCATATTCCTTCATGCAACTCTTCTAGAAGCTCCTTGACTGCCTCAAGATGCACGCATAGTAGGTAGGGTCCCAAGTATGACCTTTTGTATAACTTCCCTTCTTTAGATAGTCAATACCAGGGAGACCTATGTCTAATCTGATCAGCCTCCTTCTTATCCTCAGGTGGAATTCCACTTCGAAGGTAAGTTATGAGAGGATCCATCCAACTAGCGGATGGGTGAATACTTAAGATTAAGGCTATATCGGAGTAGGAAACACTAGAGAAAGGCAAAAGCTCAACTGAAACGATCCTCAAGAGCGAATCAGCCATGGATGAAGTTAGTGTAGCTAGAGAGTCGGCGTGGCTATTACTTCCCTTAGAGATTTGTGAAATCTCCACTTCCTTAAATTGATGCTTGAGGATTCCAACCTCTTTTAAGTAGCTTACCATCTTTTGATCCTTGGCTTCAAACTCACCATTAGCCTGACTTACAACTAGCTGAGAGTC
This sequence comes from Quercus lobata, assembly GCF_001633185.2. Taxonomy (NCBI): domain Eukaryota; kingdom Viridiplantae; phylum Streptophyta; class Magnoliopsida; order Fagales; family Fagaceae; genus Quercus; species Quercus lobata. The sequence continues at coordinate 69,707,674 of NC_044908.1, forward strand.
ACAGTGCATCCATATCCTTTATGCTCCCACTTGCTTAGACATACAAAGCCCCGCAAGAAGAGCTTCATACTCTGCCTCATTATTTGATGCTAGGAATCCCAGTCTGAATGATTTCTCCAATATAATTCCTTTTGGAGAGATCAAGATGATACCAATTCCTACTCCTTGGTAGTTCGATTCTCCATCTACAAATATCTACTACGTGTTTTCTCGAGGTTCCCATGATTCTCCTCCTTTCACTTGCAAGATTCCGGGATGTCTAGGGGTGAATTCCGTAACAAAGTTTTCCAAGACCAGACCTTTAATGGAAGTTCGGGGCTTATACTAAATATCAAAGGCTCCCCATTTAGCTATCCTCCCCGTGAAATCCGATCTTCTAAGCAATTCTTGCAAAGGATCAAGATGACTACTATGTGGGCTTGAAATTAATGAGGCAATTTCCAAGCAACATGGATTATTGCGAGTGCCACTTTTTCCAAAGGGAGGTAATGTGTTTTAGCTTCCACGAGAGTTTTACTAACATCAAAGATTTGCTTTTGAACTCCCTAATCTAAACTTAGCAAAACCGCACTTACTGCATGATCTGTCACAGCTAAGTATATATACAGCATCTCTTCAGGCACTAGTCTTGACAAGATTGGTGCCTGGAATAAATATATTTTAAGCTCATCAAACGCTTGTTGACACTCGTTCGTCCACTGAAAGTCCTTCAACTTCTTCAATAATTGGAAGAAAGGTCAGCATTTATTCGCGGATCGTGAAATAAACCGGTTGAGAGTTGCAGTCATTTCGATAAGTCGTTGGACCTCTTTAGGATTCCTTGAGGGCTTTAGATTTTGTAGCACTACTATCTGGTCCGAGTTAACTTCAATCCCTTGGTGAGTAACTAAATACCCCAAAAACTTGCCCAAGCTAACTCCAAAGGCACATCTAGAGGCTTGAGGCGTAATAGGATCTTGAGGACCGGGAAATATTGAACGCTGAGAGATTAGCCCTTTAGACTTTTCCCTATTCTGTTCTTCCCTTCTATTCCTTTTGTGAGGGGGAGAGACTGTCCTTTCCCTGTAGGGAGATTGCTTCCTTTTCCCATAGGGAGGAGGTTTTCTGTCCCTCCTCCTAGACCTATCTCCCCTGTTGCACTCATCACCTTGGGAGTGACTTGGCACAGGACTCGGTTCTCTTTGATGAAGAAGTTCTTCGTCCTTCCTTCGTAAGAGCTCTTCATTTCTCTTAACTTCCCGCCACAACATCTCCACTTGCTCCCTCAACTTTTCTACTTCCCTATCCCTATTAGAGTAGGAAGGGCCTCCTGTATTCATAGCAGATCTCTCCTTTTGCGGATGTGGGTTGGGTTGTTTTTGAGTCTCTTTGTGAACTTCCAGATCACAAATGTCAATCTACATGAACAGATACTTCAAAATGCTTGGGAGAGATAGATAGGCGAGATCGCTTCGGGATCGACTCGCCATGGTAAAAAAATAAAAATAAATAAACTCTTGAGCCTACTGCCTAGTAGAGGATTCCCATAGATGGCACCAATTGTGGGGGAAAAAAACTAGCCCGCAGTAAAGTCCACGGATTATAGTTGAAATGTCTGACATAATCTATTATAAATGAGCAATAAGGAAGAAACACTCCACAATGGGAAACTCAAACAATTGATTTCATTGGCTACATACATTTCAGATGAAGCTAAAAGTATTACAACATGAAATTTTCTTGTTCCCGTGGTGTTACACACTCTCTCTTTCTTTCAAGCAACTAACTTTTCTTCTTTCTCTCCCCTCTTTTTTCTATTTTTTTCCTTCTCCAACTCTTTCTCTTGTTTGCCTATCTCCACCTTTTAATAGGTACATCTCTTGTTCTTATCTCTACAGTTGTCCTGTTGCCAGCCAAACTCTCAGGGATATTTTCCTTTACTTTATCGGTTTCCTCCTTTCCCTTATCCTAGAATTCTGACTTTTCGGGGGTGTTTGTACTGTTCAATTGTCTCACATGCATTTAATGCAGCAGAGGTTAGGTGAGAACCCCCTCATGAATGCAGAGGTGAAAGTCTTTAATCTTCTTGTGTGTTCAAGAAGTTTCTTGTGGTTCCAGACATCTTCTAGAAACCATACGTGGATCATCCATGCAGCTTGCTTCGGGTAAGGTTAGCATCTTACTTTTTCCACGGGAACTATTTTCCTATGTTGCTCCCCTCCTTTTTGGTACTTGGGACGGTCCTGTTTTCTTTCTTCCATACCCCATCACCCCTTAGGCCTTCCTTTAAGTATACATGCTAGGCCCAGTTTGTCCCCCATGGCCCAATTATCTCTTAGGCTTAAGGCCTGGATGGGGACTCTTCCACTCCCCATAGATATCATATGATTTTGTTCTTTTTTATTTTATTTTTTATTTTTTATACTTATTATGCATATATATAGTTTGAATTTTGATTTAAATTATGAAATTTGTTATTAGTAACTCCTCTCTTTTTGTTAAATATGGTCATGAAAGAAGTTATAATTAATTGATTGATGGTCATTGTTATTGAACAAGAATTTAATATTAATTTATTGTTAATTCATTAATATCAGAGGTTCTCTCTCTCCAAAAATGGCCCAACCCTAACCTGTATAAATTCATGTCATATTCACACATCATTCTTTACCAAATTAAGCAAAATGTTTTTTTTTTTTTTTGGCATAAACAATAGGAATGCAAGTTACAACTAGGAATGGCAACATGGCAGGTATGGGGTGGGTTTCCTATTCCTTGCCCCACTTCTGCTTCGGGGTGGTCCCCCCTCCCCCCATCCCATTCTAGCAGGTGCTCACGGGTACCCATCTCGCCGCACTCAATTTTTTTTTTTTTTTATATATAATTTATTAAAATTTTATTTTGAATGCATTAAATTAAAAATCATAAAAAAAAAAAAACAAGTTCTAACATTACAAGACATTCTCAAAGCATAACAGTACAACAATTCAAGTAATAAGAAATACAAAAACAATTCAAACATAGAAATACAACAATTAAAAATAATAAACAACGTAAATATTAAAACATAAAAGTTTTAATTCAATAATAAAATATAATTAAAAATCATAAATTTAAAGTTAGAAGGATTAAAAAACATATGCATGTCTTATATAAAAAAAACCTATAAAAATATTTTTTTAATTATTTAAATATAAACAGGAAGGATGCGAGGGAAAATATTAATTCTCATTTCCGTCCCATTTATTACGTGGGACTTGGACGAATAAAACCCATCCATTAAGGACAGGTGAGGCAGGTACCCGCAACTGCAGGGTTTAAATTACTATCCCTAATTACAACTAGTCATCTCGGTTGGAAATAGTTTTGTGTGTAAAAAGGAAAAATAAAAATAAAGATTGTGATTCTAAACATATGAAGGCCCAAGTACGTACCATTTACAACTCGTTGGGCCCTACAACTCCAAGCCCATGAAGATAGAACAAGTTCATGGCGTAATCGGACAACTCCGACCCGTGTCGTGTAGAGAGCAATCTAGCGCCTTCCAACTCGAAAACCTCTCGAACCGGAGCTTCTTCTCACTCTCTCTCTCTCACAGAGTCTCAGGTTCGTCAACGAATTTAAAGCAATTAACTCTTTAATCTTTTCATTCAATTGTTTTTTTTTTTTTGGTTCTGTGTGGCATTTTTACACCTTTGAGAAACCTTAGAATAAACGCTTTAGCTTTCTCACTCACTCATTCGGAAACAATCTAGTTCCTTTTTAAACCTAGAAAAATTGTTATTTATTTATTCATTTTTGGATCAGTGTACTTAATATTGTGGATAACTTTGATGAAAGTTGAAAATTGAAATTTTTTAATCTGAATTTGTTATTATTAGAAAGAGTTTTGTTGATGATTATTTATTTATTTATTTATGTGTATAATTAGTTAAACTGTAACGGAATGAGTTCAAAGAGGAAAACTGGTGATTTGGTGTCGGAGGAAGGGTTTGGTTCGGAAGCAAAGAGGCAGAGAGTGGTGGAGGAGCAGGAGGTGGAGTCATCTCCATCGCCGCCGCCTCTTCCAATTGCAAATCCTCTTTCGGGATTAGCGAATTATGACGATGATGATGAGGAGGAGGAAGAGGAGAGGCAGGGGGCTGAGCAAAATGGCGGTAGGAAGGGAGTGGAGAATGGCAATGGAGAAGAAGAGCAGGAGGAGGAGGAGGAGGAGGAGGAGGATCAAATTGAGCAAGGATATGGTCAAGGAAGGCGTAACCGTGAGGTTGAGCGCCGGAGGGACTGTCCTTATCTTGATACAGTTAATCGTCAGGTATACTACTCGTCTTTGATGCTTAAGATAAATTTGACAAAATGGGCATTTTTATTTACTACAATGTCAATGGTTTGAGTTACTTGTTAATGTTTTACAGGTTTTGGATTTTTGATTCTGAGAAAAACTTGTTTGTATATGCATTGTTAGCTTCAGGCATGTATCTATGTAAATGCTCATGTTGATAAGTTACATAATTTTTTTTTTTTGGGGTGGGGTTTTAAATATTGTTTTGTGGTTGCTATTCTATGCTTTGCAGGTTTTGGATTTTGATTTTGAGAAGTTTTGTTCTGTCTCTCTGTCAAATTTGAATGTGTATGCCTGTCTGGTATGTGGGAAGTATTATCAAGGAAGAGGGAGAAAGTCTCATGCATATACTCACAGTCTGGAAGCAGGCCACCATGTTTATATCAATCTTCAGACTGAGCAGGTTTATTGCCTTCCTGACGGATATGAAATCGATGACCCCTCATTAGATGACATTCGACATGTTCTGAATCCCAGGTGTGCTTATATTTTTGCAAAGTGCTTTCACTATATTTTTCCTTCTCTATTTCATGCTGTTATACCCTCTCTTTGCATATCTGTGTGTGTGTGTGCACAGCCACATGCATCCTATGGATGTGGATGTGATGGCTGTCAGTTGGATATGTTTGCTTTGATCCTTGTGGATTACAGTTTTCCTTTGAAAGAGAACCACCACGGTCAGCTTCATTAAGTTTCTCAGTACTATTTGTGATAGTAATATGCTCTCTTTCATTCACATTGTATTTTATGTTTTATTTAAGAATTTAATTTATTGGATTATGTACTTTTAAGCACTTAATTGTTGATTATTTTTGGCTACTATACATGCAGGTTTGCGAGGGAACAAGTGGAACAACTTGACAAGAACAAGCAGTGGTCTAGAGCACTTGATGGTTCTGATTACCTTCCAGGAATGGTACTTATCCTTGGCCTTACCACATTTCTGTTTTATTGTTGGAGATTTTATATGATATTAAATGGGACCTTTTGAAGTGTTGTTAATCATGATTTTGGCAAATTTCAGGTGGGGCTTAACAACATTAAAGAGACAGATTTTGTGAATGTCACAATACAATCTTTGATGAGAGTTACTCCTTTAAGGAATTTTTTCCTTATCCCTGAAAATTATAAACACAGCAAATCTCCACTTGTTCATCGATTTGGAGAACTCACAAGAAAGATCTGGCATACAAGGAACTTTAAAGGACAGGTATGTTCCCAGTCATTGTCACCTTGAGTTAATGGTTCTTGAACATGAAATTCATATTTATCAAAATTCTTAATGTTTACAGGTAAGCCCACATGAGTTTCTACAGGCAATTATGAAAGCCAGTAAAAAAAGGTTCCGGATTGGTGCGCAGTCTGATCCAGTTGAATTCATATCATGGCTTCTTAACACACTGCATGCTGATCTTAAAACAAAGAAGAATAGAAGCATTATCTATGATTGCTTTCAGGTTGTCTCTATAATTGTTCTTGTTGACTTTGTTGCTAGTAGTTGGATAGCCAGTTGCACTTATCTAAAGACATCTGTACACTTTATAGGGTGAATTGGAGGTTGTGAAAGAGATTCATAACAAAGCTTTCTTGGAGAAGAAAGAAAACAGTGATGACCAGCATGCTGCTTCAAAACTCACAGATGGTGGAATTGAACATGATGCTGTTGTGACAGAAACTTCCAGAATGCCATTCTTAATGCTTGGACTGGATTTGCCACCACCTCCTCTCTTCAAAGACGTGATGGAGAAAAATATAATACCCCAGGTATTTTAATTTCTCAGTGAGTTTGGTTGCATAATAAATGAGATGTATTTTCTATTGTCCTTAGTAGATTTTCCTGTAGGGTTGATTTTAATTGACTAAGGGTGTGTTTGTTTGGAGGTGAAATAGGGTGGATGGAAAACTTTGGAGAGAAAATGGGAAGAAAAACTTTTGAGTGTGTTTGGTTGAGTGGGGCCCAGGTGTTTTCTTCTCGAATCCACCAAAAAGTTCTCTCCAAAATGGAGAGAAGGCTAAAGGGAGAAAATGGGGCTGCTTAATGGACAAAAATGCCCATGTCCAGTTCCTTTCTTCTTCTTCTTTTTTTTTTTTTTTTTTTTTTTGGTGCTAGGCACATTGCCTCTTTCTTTTCTTTTTTTTCTTTTCTTTCCTAGATGTTGCTATTTTTTTTTCTTTTCTTTTCTTTTTTCATTTTTCGATTTCCTAGGCTGAGGGTGGGCACGATGCCTCTTCTTTTTTTTCCTTTTCTTTCCTGGACGTTGCCATTTTTTTCTTTTTTCCCTTTTGGGTGTGATAGTTGTTTTGTTTTTTTAACTAGACATGATTTTTTTTGGGGACATGATTTTTATTTTTTAATAAATTGGATGATTGCTTTTTTTTTTTTTTTTTTGGTTGTTTGTCACTTTTTTGTTTTAATTGGCCATCATTTTTTAACAAGGGTGTATGAGTAAATTTATACAAATTCACTTTTTCCATCATTTCACTTTTCCACTCCCAACTAAACAAAAATGAGAGAAATTAAAATCTTTTCTATCCTCCCACCATTTTCTATTCTCCCACTTTTCCACATTTCCAACCAAACTAACCCTAAGGGTTTACATTTTAATATGAGGTTCAAGTGATGGCCTAATGGTAATGGAATTCTTTATAATGTCCTGTGTTTGTGATTCGAACCACACCTCCCCCTCTCCCTTTCAAAAAAAAAAGAGTTTCTAATAAAATAAAAATTTTACATTTTAATATTGGTAGAGACTCGAGAGGGATAGAGAGGCTATTTAAAATTGTGGAATTGGCAAAACCCTAACGCGTAGTACAATTAGTTAGGGACCACACCTCATGAAGTGGAGGTTACTATTCAAATTTCCTCTTCTCCTTCCCCTTGGGGCTAAAACTTATTTTTGGAAAAAAAAATGTGGAATTGACAAATGCTTTTAAGGCCTTCATAATTCCTTGAAAAGTGTAATGCTTAGGGAAGGGGCGTGGGCGAACTTGTCTATGTGTGGTTGTGATGGGGTTAAGGTTTAGGAGGATTTGTGGATTTTGAGTTTAGAACCTTTTTAGAAGTAATATTAGGGTTCAAGAGAGAAAGGATTTGATTTATGGTTACAAAGAGAAGAAAGAAAAAGCCATGAATTATTTTCTAGCATGTGAACAATGTGTGAGAAAATAGTGCCATGAACCGTACCATAAATAGTTCCGTGAGAAAGAAAAGAAGAAAGAAAGATGAGAAAGGGAGGAAAAAGAATACTACGGCCAATGTGCCTCAATTCTCAAAACACTTGACATTTTATTGATCAACTCTAACTTTTTTTTGATAGGTTGATCAACTCTAACTTATTTGAGTACAGTTGCATAGACCCTACTCTTAACCTCTCTTAGTAGAACTAGAGCTGGGCTTCTACTTTGACTAGTGAACCAAATCCTAATTGAATTGAACCAAAGCCCACACATAACAACCCATTAACTATATAAGACTTATTAATAAAAGAAGACCCATTGCAATTGTAAACACATTGCTTTTTTGCTATCAATAAAACTTTTATTACCTTTAAAAAAAAAAATTAATAAAAGAAGACCCATGGCCCATAACTATTGTTCATACCTAACAATTGTGGAATTACTAAATTACCCTTGACTCTAGAATGACAAATAAAACATAAAAACCTAATTAACTACCATGGGAACTTATTGTTTAGCTTTGCCTAACCTTTGATTTCCAAAGAGGATATTGTTTCTCTAGCCGTGCTATGGTTACGCCGTCTGTGTGTGTGTGTGTGTGTGTGAGAGAGAGAGAGAGAGAGAGAGTTAAATTTGGTTGTTCTTTCTTGGGATTTACAGCTGCAGTATTCAAAGCCATTTTTTTACTGTGTAAAAGTTAGAGAAAGCCAATGGTAATACTCTAAAGTGACTCTGAATTGGAATTTTTCCTTTTTCTTTTTAAATAGTAGAATTGGCAAGTTCTATTAAGTTCATTTAAGAAGTTATTTTTGGTTCTGTTTAGCGCTAAGAATTGGCAAGTTATTTATTTATTTTCCCCTTTCTCTTGATTAACATTTGCAACATTCTATGCCACTTTGGTACTATGTTAAAGTTGCGTGAAATTGGCCAATTCTCTTATGGCCTTGTTTAGTTTGAAAGGAAAAAATTATGCTAAAGAATTGCTTCATTTCTCTTAAGAATGATTATAAAAATTTCAAGCATTTTCCATTTATTTCTGTCTTATATTTTGAGAACCAATTGGAGAGTATTTTTTTAGAATAAAATAAGAGGACATTTTGGTGATATTTGGAAGTGGCTTCCTGTTTGGGAATTTAGGCTGTATATCCATTCTCAATTTATATTTGCATTGCATGACATCAGTATCAACTGCAATACAAACTCATTGGTATATACGTCTAGCTAAATCAAATTGGCCTTATTTATATTGCATGTTGGAAAAAAGGTGCTCTGCGGAAGTCTTTGAAAGATAATAGTACTAGAGAAAATTTGTGGTTTTTTATATATTTTTCTCAGTAGTATTTCTTTCAGACTAAATTTTGCATATGCTTTTGTTATAGGTTCCACTCTTCAACATCCTGAAGAAGTTTGATGGTGAAACTATCACTGAGGTTGTCCGACCTTGTATAGCAAGGATGAGATACCGTGTTACCAGATTGCCACAGTATCTAATTCTCCACATGCGTCGATTTACAAAGAACAACTTTTTTGTGGAAAAAAATCCTACATTAGGTGAGATTTCATTCCTATATTTAGTAGTTGTATGATGTATCTACATATATAATATTATCCAAAACTGGGCCAACTCATGCCCATTGTGCTGAATGATGTAACTTTGTCTCAGTGAACTTTCCCGTGAAGAACCTGGAGTTGAAGGATTACATTCCCTTGCCAACACCTAAGGAGAATCAGAAATTGCGTTCAAAGTATGATTTGATTGCCAACATTGTTCATGATGGTAAACCTGGTGAAGGGTACTACAGGGTATTTGTACAGAGGAAGTCAGAAGAATTATGGTAATTCCATATTTCATCAATATGCACAAAACTGAAATTTTGAATTTCTTTTTTTCTTTTAATGTAACAGATATTGCAATTGACACTTTTGGCATTCAATATTTTCAGGTATGAGATGCAGGATTTGCATGTTTCAGAAACACTTCCTCAAATGGTTGCACTCTCGGAGACGTATATGCAGATTTATGAACAGCATCAGTAATATAGGAGTTCAAGTCCTCTTGTTAAATGTTGATTGGTTGTTTATCAAGTTTAGGTAATCATAGTGTAATATTTTTCAAACAGATTATGAAACATCATAGGAGAAAGGAGAGAAATTATTGAGCTTCTTATATGGTTGATTTGTCATATGGAGGAAGATTTCCTGATTGAAGGAAAAGTCGGCCCTATAGAAATTGAGGCCCTGTTTCATCTCCTAAGGTCAGCAAAAGCACCAATCCGTTTTGCTAGTTTTGACTGTAAAACCATGCTCACATTGTCTTGAAGAAATTCTGAAGGCGAAACTTTAGTGTTAGAATTTTTGACAGATCAGTGTTAGTGGTCACTGTTGTTTAGTGATTATTTCTTCCAAATGTCTTTGATTGTTCAGCTACTACCTGGTGGTACAAAACTACAAATAACATATTATGAAGCCGTAGTATACTGTGTGCATAGATCAGAATTTTAAGCTTTTCCCTAGTTGTTCTTGTTATTGGCTTGCTATGATTATTATGTTGAAATTATATAATTGTCTCACATTTAACTCCAAGGTGTGTGGCGTATTGGTTAGGCAAACTCTAGGTCGAGCAGTAAAACTCTGACGTCTTGGGTTCGAGCAGCCATACGTGCATTTAATTGCCTCTTGAATTACCCGAAGTGCACTTGCGGAAAACTCCTTGCCGAGGGCTTGTACACCCGCAGGATTACTGGATTAGTCAGGACAAAGTCCTAGACACCTAGTGCCAATAAAAAAATAATAATAATAAAGAAGATATAATTGTCTCACATTATTGGAAATATGGTGAAAGATGGTTTAATTAGGGAAAGAAATTCTTCCGTAGGAAATGAAATTTTCCCATAGAAAATTGTTTATTCATTTAGAAACTTGTGTGGTTTTGATTTCTCTGAATATTGGACTTCTCTGTGTTGTCCCCTTCGTTTGGTATTAGACTTTAAATAGCTAGTCCAAACAACTATAGTAGGTGGATCTTAAATTTGCACTCATCCTTCATAGTTAGTAAAGTAGCTTATTTGGAACGAGAATGCACATTTTATTGACTATCCTACTAATTTCGATACTAAAAAAAAAGATAGCGTATAACATTTGATATCATGCAAACATTGTGAGATAAATTTCCTCTTACATATTATCTACGTCAAGAATATGAAGTTTCATGAATCATGAACCCACTAGCCTGAGGAAAAGAAGATTTAGAAAAAAGAAAAGAAGGTTTATCTCTTTTATTACTAACTTTATTCTTTCTCTACTGTTTTTTTCCCGCAAAGAATAAAATGCATAAATTCATACAGGGCTAGAAACGTATACGAGTCCAAAAGTCTAACAACCCAGTGAGAAACGTGGTTCAACTTCTCAAACTGGTGCTTCTCACATTTCTATGCATATTATTTCCTTACGACTCCAACTTATGGACATAATACCTCTCTTCCTTAGCTCTTTACCACCAATAGTGCAAAGATCAAGAATAAGCAGGAAAGATTAATTATAGAAGAAAAAAAAATTATTGGAGGGTGTGAGATGAATAATTTTATCAACGTATGGCTTTCAGTCTTCATATCTCTATGCTACTGCTATTACATAGGCAAATTTGTCCCCAGAGGTATTCCAAGACTCTTTGGTGTGCTCCCAATTGTGTGCCTATTTCTTCTCCTTCCTCTTAACTTCTCCTCCATTCATCTAGGAGGCACCTTTGCTTTCTTCATTGCATGGCTAGCCAACTTCAAGCTTTTGCTCTTTGCTTTTGGTAAAGGGCCTTTGTCCTCCAACCCATCAATCTCTCTTGGGCACTTCATCGCCTTTGCTTGTTTACCCATCAAAATCCAACAAAACCCACCTCTAGACTCGTTGGATAAATCCCAAAACACCCAAAATAAGTCAAACCCATCTCCAAAATCATATTCAGTTGCCCTAAATAAAGAAAACCCACCCGAAAAAACACATCCAAATAGACCAATTAAGGAAAACCCAGTTCTCAAAAGGCCTAGGAAGGGCCACAAGTGGCCTCTAAATATCACAATAAAGAGCATACTTTTAGCCATGTTGATCCAACTATATGACTATAGTGACAAATTTCATCCATGGGCCATATTGTGTCTATATTGTTTCCACATATACTTATGGCTTGAAATCACACTAGCCTTGGTGGCAGCCCTAGCTCGAGCCATGTTGAGACTTGAGCTCGAGCCACAGTTCAATGCACCATACCTCTCTACCTCATTGCAAGACTTTTGGGGCAAGAGATGGAACATCATGGTCACAAGTATTTTACGACAAGCCGTATACGAACCTTTTCTCAACATTGCCACACATGTCGTTGGTCATAAGTGGGCCCCACTCCCAGCCATATTGGGTACCTTTGTTGTGTCGGCTCTCATGCACGAGCTCATGTTCTACTACGTATCGCACATGAAACCCACGTGGGAGATCACATGGTTCTTCCTCTTCCACGGGGTGTGTTTAGTGGTTGAGATTTATTTGAAGAAAGTGGTTCTTTACCAGAAAATCCGGTTGCCGAGGCTGATATCTGGGCCATTGGCCCTTGGATTCTTGCTGGTCACTGGCTTTTGGATGTTCTTTCCACCTCTACTACGGTTTAAGGTTGACGTTAGGGTGTTGGAGGAGTACACAATTTTTAAGGACATTTTTCATGCTTTAAAATTTAAAAAATATTTTCAACAATGGAGGACCATGTAATATGGCCTGTACATTTTTATTTATTTATTATTTTGATGAGAATCAAGAAAATTTTATTGTAGAAGCTATACAAACTACACTAAATTTCCAATTAAGGTCTGCTCAGCTATATGGCCTATATATGTATTACTTAGTATACCATATACCGAATCCACATGGATCTATGTAAAGCTCTTTGGGCAGGGTACAAATGAATCACCAATTTGCTCAATTTGATGCAGCCTGCATAGATATCATTAGTTAACATTTAACAACACGAGCAAAGTGCTAGCCATATATCTATTATACCCAAAAAAAAAAAAAAACGAATTAGTCAAGTTGTAATTGGAGTTGGTCATAATTATTTATATACCTAACATCAATTTAGCCATATAAATTGGAGTTAGTCATATCTCCACTATACCAAGAAAAAAAAATAGTCAAGTTGCAATTGGGGCTAGAGTGAGGGGTAATTAATTGGAGTTGGTCATGTCTCCGTTATACTCCAAAAAAGTAGTCGCATTGCAATTGGAGTTGGTCATAATCATTTATTTATATACCCAAACATTAACCTAGTAAACACTTCATATGAGACACAACAGACACATTCATATAATCCAATCGAATCAAATCTACATGATTCTTAGATGTCATAAACAGTGCTTAATTATTAAGCCTTGAGAAATCTAGCTACCAGAAAACAATTGTAAAATGGTGCAGAAGACTCGCAATTAGAACATAGCCTACCATGTAATGGAGTAGCAAAGGAATATACATACAAATGACTTGGTATAAAAATTATGAATATTCATCCTGAATTTTTATTAGAAAATTTTAAAAAGAGAGATGTTACGTCCACAACATTTTTACAACAAATCAGAGTTGGTTAGTTGTTATTGGTTCAAAATTGAAATTAACACTAAGATTACTTTTTTGCCCTAACAATAACAACCAGTAACAACCTGCCACTTAGAATTTGTTGTAAAAATGTTGTAGACATATCATTTCTCTTTTAAAAATGGCCAATAATAAGATCAATAATCTTTTTACAATTAGTAGTTTTTATTAAACACATGTTAATGCACACACCTTTAACACATTTTAGTAACTTTTTTCACATGTGTGTAAAGGTATGATCATTAACGTGTATGCAACAAGTTTTTGCCTATTACAATACTAGACTCATCACACGCGTTTTGCATGTGTAATAATGCTCATTTTTATTTATTTATTTTTTGATTTCGTATTATAATGTTTAGAAGTGATATATGAATAACTGTTTGTATATATATTTTTTTTTATTTAAAGAAAGAGGTAAGCTAACATGGAATTATGTTTAAAAATGAGATAGAGATAATGTCCTAAGTTTTAGGCTAAATGGAGAAAATAAAGAAAAAAGCCTAAAACTTAGGAACAATAAATTACTCTTTTAACCAGTTTGTGTTTTTTAATTTAAAATTATTTAACTAAAAGATAAGAGTATTTTAAAGAGTTTAAAAATTTGTGTGGGAGTATTTTAGTACGCAAAATATTAAAACCCCAAACATATTTTTTCGTCACTGAAAATATATTTTGTTGTAGTGCATAAAATTCTGTTATTAATAGTAAATATTATCACCCAAAGATGTAGGTTTTAAACGTTTTAAACTTATAAATAATTTCTTGCGATTAAATTCAACGTGCTCTTGCTGACGAAAATAGGAAATATAATGGTGCTTTTTTTTTCTTTTTCTTTTTTTTTTTCTTTTTTTGTTTAATGGAATCAGTCTCATTCAATGATTAGTCATATTTTTTTGTTCGAGTAAAATAAGCTGTTTTTAGGTTTCAACCTCAAAAAACTATTATCCTAAGGCCTATCCTCAAATGTCTATACGCAATCTTGAATAAATGGTGAGAAATTCCGATTAGAAAAACCATCTCAATCATGATTTTAGTGTGTATATTCCCCGATAAACTGGACTCCTGGTCATACAAGAAGGAAAGGGAAATTTCTTCACGATTCTCATTAATGTGCGTGTGTATATATATATATATATACACACTAAAATTACCCAAAAATAAAAATCATGCAAGAGTGTTGGATAGGCCATGGACACTTGTTACTTGTTAGGAATAAACAGTGACATTTATGGGGCAGCTAATAGGTAGAACAGTAAATAACTAGAGAATAAAGGATTTGGCTTACCTGTAAGACTTTTTTAACTAGAATCTCATTTTGTTTTAATGAGAAACTACCACATCACTCACTAATTAAATAAAATGTGAAAATTAAAATCCACTACTACTTGTCATTGTTACTTAAAACAAAAAGAAGTGTCCAGTTAAAAAAAAGTAACATATAGGTAAGCCAAACGCGATAATAAAGAATGAAGAGCACTTCCAAAAGGCTACATGCGATGGGAGCAAAGCCTAAAGCTCTCAATTATACTTTACGGACTTTTGAAGAACCTTTCTATATATATATATATATATATATATATATATATATATATATATATTTTTTTTTTTTTTTTGTGTTTGGGATTTTGTACTTGAATGTGGTATGTTTGCTTGTTTTTGGTAGGATGCAGTTACTTTTCGTGAGATTGGTTTTGATTGGTTTCAACACTTTCATGTAATGCTAAAGGTAGAACAATCATGAAGAATAACAAAGGATCATCAATACTATACGGTGGCTACATTGTAATATTGTATCACGGAGTTTCTTTTTAATAAATTACCAATTTTCATAAAACCTTAAACAATTAGCAAATTGTAAATCATCATGTACAATGGCCTAGTGGTGTTTGTGGTGTAGTATGGTTTAGCCAAAATCATAACCGCATTGCACCTCATTTTGCAGTTATATGTGCATTGCGGTGCACTACGGTTTAAAGTTTAGTCAAAACCACAACCGCATTGCAACTCATTTTTGCGATCACATATGCGGTATAACATATAAGATGCAATTTGAAGTCGGTATATTTTTCAAATTTTGGGCTTTTCCTGCCCAGCCCAAAACTGATGTTTCCCTTAGATTTGGGCCAAGTTTTAAACTATTGAGCTGGTTTTTTTTTTTTTTTTTTTTTTTTGATTGACTTACCTAATCAACACTTGCTAGGATGATTAAACCTTTTTTTTTTTTTTTGAAAACTTGGGTTATTAAACTATTAATAATATATTTAATATTAAAAAAAATAATATATTAATATATAGTGCGAGAGCAATGCGGTACGATTTGTGCGGTTTTCTTATTATAAAACCATAAATGACACCTCATTTTTGCAGTCACAAATGCGGTGCGGTTTAGAATTTAGCCAAAACCATAACCGCACCGCACCTCATTTTTGTGATCACATGTGTGGTGTGGCGTAAGATGCAATTTGAAACCGGTACATTTTTCAAATTTTGGGCTTTTCTTGCTCAACCCAAAATTTATTTTTCTCTTTTTTTTGGGCAAAGTTTTAAACTATCAAGCTAATTTTTCTTTATTTTGGGCTGACTTTCCTAGTCAACACTTGTTAGGGTTATTAAACTCTTTTTCTTTTTTTCTATTTTTTGGAAAACTAGGGTTATTAAACTATTAATAATATATTTAATATTTAAATATATATATATATATATATTAATATATAGTGCAGGTGCAGTGTGATGCGATTTGTGCAGTTTTCTTATTATAAAACCACAAATTGCACTGCACCACAGTGCACTGTTACTTGTGGTGCAGTGCGGTTATGTCATTTTGTGGGCAGCTTTGGTGCGGTATTTGCGATTTGTGTGGTTTGGCAAACACCCCTCTATACTAGCCTCATTACATGCGCATGCGATAAGACTTTTTTTTTTTTTTTTTTTTTTTAGTATCTTAATTTTTCTTTTATATTAATTTGGGGTTTACACATTTGTCCATTAATATCACGCATTTACGAACTACTGATACATATAATTTTGATGTAAAGACTATTGAATCACAAAATAAAACATACAAAAAAATTATATGAATCCTTGATATTCGATTGTATAAGTTGTTTCACACACCAAAAAAATAAAAATAAAAACTTATATAAGTTCTTTACAGACATGAAGGACTTGCTATGTGCATAAGTGCATTCGGTGGTGGCTTTAGAAATTTTTTTGGGGGTGGTCATTAAGAAATTTAAATTATAAAAAATCTAATAAAAAGATAACTTCATATATTGACAAAAAAAAGAAAAAATAAAAACACACACACACACATGCAAAAACACATAAAATCTTACAATTTCCTTCTACGAATTTTCTTATTTTGAAATCATTACATGATAGTCTCATTATCAATGTTGCAAGTAACATCTCTTTTAAAATTTTAGTTAAATAAAATTTTTCTTTGAATTTTTTTTTATGTAAGGACCTAATATATTGTTAAGGGGACTAAAGTTGAAGGATAAAGTTTGGCTACAAACTAAGTTGTAGCACGAGGCTACAACTCTTACTAAACAAATTAACATTGCTACATATTTTTCAAATCTAAACACTGAATTACATGTTCTTTATATTCTTAAAACACATGTCAAGTTTCATGTCAATCGGGTGTTATTTACTATTTGATCCATAAGCTTATTTTTTATGTATAATTTTAGACTACAAAAATTCAAAATTTAAACATTTGATTGATGACATAACTATTGATCTTTGATCTTCTTGAAATTTTGCAAGTATGAAGGATATAAAAAGAAAATGAAATTAAATGGTGGATTTTTTAAAATTCACAACCAATAAAAAAAATATTGAATGGAGTTATTGCCTTAACTTACAACCAAGTTTGTTGCCAAATTTTTTCCAAAGTTTAGTTATGTTGGGCCTAAAAAAAATTTAGGATTGTCCCAATTTTTTTTAAAGATAAAAAAAGTCATAAATTTTTAAAATTTATACATAATAATAATTATTTTTTCTAGGCCAGGGTGGTGTTGTGACCACCCTGGACTCTATGTAGAGCCGCTAGTGAGTGCATTATTGTCCAAGCACCTATATCCATTTTTCAACCACCCAATCAACCAAAATGAAGAAGAAAGAAGAGGAAGATGTGTGTCTAACTGTCTTTGATAATTTGGTAGAGCAAATCCCAAACCACTCTTCTTAATCTACCAAATCAACCTGCAAATAAATTAAAAAGTGAGTTAATAATTGTACTGTCTTGGTTGCTGGAAAAAAGAATCATCAACAATTAACTAAAAATAAATATTTCAAATTTCCATTCATTTTCCATGTTTCTCAGTCACCTAAAAACTGCATAAATCCAAAATTACAAAAAAAGAAAAAGAAAAGAAAAAAAAAAGCAGTATTATAATGCAATAAAAAAGAGTAAAGAAGTTATAAAAATTGGAAACAAATCTACTTACTGAAGGTTTGAATGACCAAAAAAGGGGAAAATAAAGACAAAAACATATGTGAAGGGAAATTTTCATTTAAGTCCAATAGACTATTTGTAAATGTACCATTCTATTGAATCCTAGTGCTGGCTTTTCGTTTGAATTTTTTTTTCTACAATAGCAGAAACTTTTATTAAATTTTAAAGCAATTGTTTAAACTGATATAGGATTTTCAATTTAAAAAAACCCATTCTTATCTATGTTTGTCAAAACCAAACAAATATTTCTTTTAAAAAAACATTTTATGGATAAAAAGCAACCCAAGTATTAAAAACCTTCAAGAACAAATTTGAACCATTTTCACCTTAAAAAAGTTTGATTTTGATTTATAATTTGTTGTAAAAGGAAAATGTAAGAACTGACTTTGGACCTTCAGCCCACTTTGTGATGGATGATAGCCCAACAAGCCCAAAACAATATATTTGTTAAAGAGTGGATTTTACAAGTAAGACTTAGCAAATCATATATGGGCCACTAGGAATTGGACTCACTCCGAAAAGATAAGAAAACACAGTTTAAAAAGGGAATAATGCTCCTCGGTCAAGTTTGAGGATCCACTATTCTTATATTCACTCAAGCTTTTTAAAGTACAAGATATTCTCTCTCTCTCTCTCTCTCTCTCTCTCTCTCTCTCTCTCGTTTTTCTTTCTTTCTCCCTTTTTTTATATCCCAGTTCTCACGAGGGTCTTTTCTTTATATAGTTTTACTTCCTTTCAATCCTAGCCTTCCATCTGTTGATTGTGTAAGTGATCTTCTAGATGCTTGTCCCATCAGAGCCCTCCTAGAACCTTTGTATAGAGCTGTAAGGCTCAACACCACTATTCAGGCATCATTTCCATATAAATGCTGCCAGATAGTTAGGTGTAGAACATTTAATGTGGTGGTAGCAACTTTCTTCTCAGATATTTATTGGTTCACTATTGACTCTTTTATCTGAAACTTATCCTTAGAAGTATGGTGCCCCTTTTGTACGGTATCTTCTAGGCAACCAGACTCCGATCCCCCCACAACGTTTCCCAAGGAAGTTTGGATCCTCGGGAGACAACCTTTGTTCCTCATTATTTGTCCTTGTCCTCGTCCCTTTGTTATATAAGTTTATCTTATTGTTCAACCCTCCTCGAGTTATCCTAGTTCCTCGGACAAGGCCTATGACCCAATATTCCTACTCTGCTCATTTATCCTCACAGAAAATAAAATGAATTTAGTAATTGAAAAAGTGAGAAACGTGGTTGGCAAATTGAAAGCAGTTTTTTAGGAGTAAAACATAGGAAGTAAAATTTATATCTAATCGGTTGTAAAAGGAAAAAAAAAATGAATTTGGTAATTGAAAAAAATGAATTTAGTAATTGAAAAAGTGAGAAATGTGGTTGGCAAATTGAAAGTAGTTTTTTAAGAGTAAGACATGGGAAGTGAAATTTAAATCTAATCGGTTGTAAAAGGAAAAAAAAAATGAATTTGGTAATTGAAAAAATGGATAACATTGTTGGCATATAAAAAGCACTTTTTTAGGAGTAAAACATGGAAAGTGGAATTCAAATGGGTATTTACATTTAAGTTTAAATCAAATATCTCTTTGATATATGTAGCTCAAATTACTTTTATACACTTGTTATTTTTTGTTTAGAGTAGTGCTTAATAAATTTTAGGGGTATTTTAGATATTGTAGGTAGATGGTAACTAACATTTTTTTATTTTTTTTAGAGAACAGTAACTAACTTTCTGAACTCTCTTAATATATAGAAATTATAAAAGTTGAACTTTTTTTTATTGAGAATGAATAAAAGTTGAACTTAGAAACTGTAGTTGCACCAAATGACTAATCACAGGTGGTTAGTTGTTATTGGTTCAAATTGAAACTAACACTAAGATTACTTTTTTGCCCTAACAATAACAACCAATAACAACTTGCCACTTAGGATTTGTTGTAATAATGTTGTACACATATCATTTCCCTTCTCACTAATTAGTAAATTACTTATATATTTTCTGTTAGAATATATTTCCTCAATTAAGGGATAATATTTAATAACTATTTAATTTAGGTAGAACTTTATCATTTAAATTCTATTCAAACACAAAGTCTAATACAAACAATATAAACTTAAATCATAGAACAACCTATGTTTTGACTAAGAGATAATATTTAACTAGCCTCATCACACGCACTTCGTGCGTGCAATAAGGCTTTTTTTTTTTTTTTTTTTGGTTTAGTGTTATAATTTTTCACTCATTATAATTTGAGATTTACACTTTTCCCACAAAAATTGCGCAAACTACTAATATAGCTAGAAGTGTCATAAGGTTAACTACAAAAAATGAACAAATTCACACATGAACATATGATTTCAATATTATTTCGATGTTCATTTTTTGTAGCTAACCTTATGACACTTCTAGCTATATTAGTAGTTTTAAATGCGCAATTTTTGTGGGAAAGGAAATAAATGAAATGCACCAAATCAAATTAATACGCACTTAAATATAAACACAATCTTTCATAAAAATAAATAAATAAGAGAAATGATATGTCTACAACATTTTTACAACAAATCCTAAGTGGTAGGTTGTTACTAGTTGTTTCTTGTTAGGGCAAAAAAGTAATCTTAGTGTTAGTTTCAAATTTGAACCTATAACAACTAACCACCTGTGATTTGTTGTAAAAATATTGTAGACGTAGCACCTCTCAATAAATAAACACAATTGCATTTGGTGGTAATGATTCCTCTTTTACATTTGACTTTAGAACCCCCAATGTAGAAGAGGAATGTATACATCCAAAACAAATTAACTGAAAAATGGAAAATATAATCTAAATTGAGAGGGGGAAAAAAAAAGAACAGAAAAAAGTAGATAAGGACCTAACCCTACATTCTCATGTTTACTCCCCTATAAAGTGTATTAGACTCCAATGGCAAAATTAATTTAAAAAAGGAAGAAGAAGGGAAAATGAAAAACCCCACAATTGTTAACACAGTAAACTAAATAACACAACCATAAAAGGTCACTTCTTGTTTAAAGGGTATTGGACTCTAATGGCGTTGAAAAGTAATCTCACTCATAACCTGGACATTGCAATTCAAAAAAACAAAAGAAAGAGAAGATAAAAATAAAAGTAATTCCCACAATTGCTTACCCAATAAAGTAAATACCACCAAAAATCCCTAGAAGATCTTATTGATCGAACTGTACTGAAGACAAAGTGACAAACCCACATGTATAAATCACAAATTTAGCAAATCCTAACCTGGTGCGGAAGTAACCTTTGACATGGCCATGAATTAATTTGGATAAATCTTCTCATGAGTGGTTATCATTATGGCAGAAATATAACTCCATGTAACTTGCATTTAGATAAAGGAAAAATAACTTGTGATTGTGGGAGAGTGGTAGCTTTATTCGAAATTTTAGCATATTTTGAATGACAAAGGTGGAAACCCAAAAATGGGATTGAAACCCATGGCTAAGTCAAGGAGGACTTGCGCACATGTTAGCATAGAGTGTGTGTCGAAAACTATGGAGTCAATACCATATCAAAGGCTATTTCGGTTTAATTAGAAGAACGAAATATTTTGGTATTGATTAATACCAGTGTACCGTTTTGAGTTTACCACTAAGTATTAAATATATATATTAGTTGTATATCCATAAGTCAAAGCCTATATAACTTGTCTCAGCCAAAAAAAAAAAAAAAAAAGGCCTATATAACTTGTTTACAATATTTAAAATTATCAATTCATATCATATTTAATAATTTAAACTCTAGCTAAAATGTTAATTCATTATTATACTTATAATATATAATATTCTCAGCAAAAAAATATAATAAATAACATTTATAATAGAATTAATATTGATGTAGTATTAAATAATAAATAGTCTTCGTCATTGGCTTAGGGGTGTCAAATGGGTGGGTTTGGGCTGGGCATAATTGGGTTGGGTACATAAAACCCATTTATCTATTTATTGCCCATTTAACTAATTACTCCTAACCAGTAAACCCCAACTCACTCAATTACCCAATAATCAAAATTACGAAAATGCCGCTAAAACTTGAAAATGACTAAAATACTTCTCAAATCCTCTAAAATTACCAAAATACCCCTAAATCTAAAAAAAAAAAAAAACAAAATATGCTCAAAAATCACTAAAAATTACCAAAATACCCCCCGAAACCTAAAAAAGGTCTGAAATACCCCAAAAATTAAAAAATAACCAAAATACCCTTGAGACCTAAAAAATGACCAAAATACCCTTGAAACATAAAAAAGACCGAAATACTCCCCAAACCTAAAAATGACCAAAATACCTCCAAAACCTAAAAGAATGACCAAAATACCCCTGAAACTTAAAAATTGTCCAAAATTCCCCAAAACCTAAAAATTAACCAAAATACTCCTAAAAATTCCCCCGAGAACACTTCAATGACTCATTGTAGTGTTCTCGGCAAAAAAAATAGTCATTGTAGTGTTCACATGTGTAGATAGTGCACACAAAACGAAAAATCTTAAATAGTTGTTGTGAGTACACAACTCGCCATTAAGCAGTTTTTGTCCGCTTTGGGGAGCCAGTCCCTCATGGTTTTGTCCTCGACCCCCAGTGTGGTCTTTTGGGATTTTCACCTTCTTTGAGGCTTGACACCCTTAGTCCCACATCGGTTGGAGAACCCTCTCACTCATGGTTTATAAGCTTCTGGAGCAACCATAAGTGTACCACTACTAGCGTAGTAGTGGTACACTCATGGTTGCTCCAGAAGCTTATAACCCATGAGTGGGAGGGTTCTCCAACCGATGTGGGACTAAGGGTGTCAAGCCTCAAAGAAGGTGAAAATCCCAAAAGACCACACTCGGGGCCGAGGACAAAACCATGAGGGACTGACTCCCCAAAGCGGACAAAAACTGCTTAATGGCGAGTTGTGTACTCACAGTTGTATTTAGTCATTTATTTTTAGAAATATTTTATGAGGAACTAAAAAGGTTATCAAAAAAGTTGATAATTTTTTGGTTTTTATATAAATTTTTTTAAAAAATAGTTTATTAATGTGCATACATTAGTTAGACCCTATTTAAAAATTCTAAAAAAAAAAAAATTCTAAAAAAAAAAAAAAAAAAAGGGGTAGAGTTTGAATTTTGAAAGATGTTCATGTGGGTTGTCACTACCTATTAGGCACACACAACAACAAAAAGTTAGATAAAAATAAAAAGAAGGCAAATGTTGCACTAATGTGGATCCTATTTGATTAAAAAAATAGAACACAAAAAAAAAGTCGTAAAACTGACCCCATAACTTATTTTAATATATTTTTTTTCTCTATAAAACTGGTTCCACAACCTAAAGACTACAAAAATATGACATAAAGCAATAAAGCTGGAAAAAAAAAAGTACATAGGCGGTAGTTAACGGACACGGTAAGGTACCCGTTAACACAACCCTAAAAAGAAACGTAAAAAACAGAAGAAGAAATGCATGGTCTGAGGCTCTGAGCAAACAAAGGAGCAGCAGGCAACAACAGAAGTTGAGGAGAAGATCGGCCAAATGAGTTGTTACAAGCACCGTGTTGACGATGGTAGTGACCCAAGCAAGAGCAAAATTAGTAAGTTATTGAGAGAGGAGAGAAATTATTAGATCTAAAACCCAATAATGTTTGTTGCTTGTTGTTTTGGTCCGGTATGAAGTTTTTGTTTGAAATATTCAACCGTCAAGCAGTAGCGGCTTTAGGAATATTTTTCAAGGTGGTCATTATTGACCAAAAATTTAATAAAAATGGAACTTCTTATATTGACCAAAACACACACACACACACACACACACACACAGTTTGACAAATTTCTTATAGGAATTTTCTTATTTTGAAATCTTTGCATGATAGTCTCATTATTAATGTTGCAGATACATTTCTTTCAAAATTTAGTTAGATAAAAAATTTATTGGGATTTTTATTTTCGTTTGTAAGGAACTAGTATATTGTTAAATGGGCCAAAATTTAAAGATAAAGTTTGGTTACAAACTTAGTTGTAGCTTCAGACTACAACTCTCACTTAAAAAATTAACATAGTTATATATTTTGAAAATTTAACCGTTGAATCGCATGTTTTTTATGTTCTTAAAACATGTTATATGTCAATCGGATGTTATTTATTATTTGATCTATAAACTTAAATTTTTATGTAATTTGAGACTACAAAAACTCAAAATTTAAAGATTTGATTGATAACATAACTATTTATCTTTGATCTTCTTGAAATTTTGCAAATATGAAAGATATAAAAAGAAAATATAATCTAATGGTGAATTTTTAACAATTCGCATCCAATAAAAATATATTGAGTAGAGTTATAGTTTTAGTCTACAATCAAGTTTGTTGCGAAAATTTGTCTAAAAATTAATTATGTTAGGCCTAAAAAATTTTAGGGTGGTCACAAATATTTTTTAAGAATAATAAAATTATATATTTTTAAAATTTATATATAATAATTAATTATTTTGGCAGCTAAGTGGTCTGTGACCACCCTCAACTACATACATGTGGAGCCGCCAATGCCGTCAACTGTTTCTCGCCGACTTTTTTTTAAATGAATTCTCACTAACCCATGGACATTTCTACATCTGTCGGTCAAATTAATTTGGTAGTCAACTCCCGTAATGCCCATGGTAGTTCAAATCAGCACATAAAATATAGATATACTCTCTCAAAGTGGGATCTATTGGTGGTAGTCATAGCAGGCTGAAGGCAATTCAAAATTAGCACACAGAATATAGAATTGTAGGTCTATCTCGTCAAAGGGGGATCTTTACAACACGATGTGGTATAGCCCATAGCATCCAAAGTTACACTTTCCAACAATCCTAAAACAATGGTCATGGAAGGTGAAATCAACAACTTCATTATGGTATGGGTCTCAGCTCTGGTATCACTATGCTATTGCCACACCATAGGTAAAGCTATCCCCAAAGGTACATCTAGACTCCTTTCAATCCTACCAGTCATATGTCTCTTTCTCATTCTCCCTCTAAATCTCACCACCATCCATCTTGGAGGCCCCTCATCTTTCTTCCTTGCTTGGCTTGCCACCTTCAAACTCCTCCTCTTTGCCTATGGTGAAGGCCCTTTATCATCATCCTCTACACCCATCTCCTTTTCACGTTTCATCTCAATTGCTTGCCTCCCTATCAAGATTCAAAACCACCCATCACCCAAAAATCCTCAAAAGCCTTTGTCTACCAAAAATAATGAACACCCATCTCTCCAAAGACCCCAAAATCTCCATAAGTCACCTCTAAATTATGGTACAAAGGTTCTATTATTGGCTACATATGGACCTGTCCATGACAACAAAGATCATCTTCACCCAAAAATACTATTGTTACTATATAGCATCCACTTGTATATTGCCTTAGAAATCCTCCTAGGCAATTTTGCAGTCCTGACTCGAGCCTTGCTTGGTGTTGAGCTCGAGCCACAATTTGATGAGCCTTACCTCGCTACCTCACTACAAGACTTCTGGGGAAGGAGGTGGAACCTCATGGTTAGTAGAATCCTACACCCTACTGTATACAATCCTGTCAGGTCCATTTCCAGCCGTTGGATTGGGAGGAAATGGGCTCCACTTCCAGCAGTCATTGCTGTGTTTTTTGTCTCTGGATTGATGCATGAGATAATATTCTATTACATTGGTCGACTCAAGCCAACGTGGGAACTCACATGCTTCTTTCTCATTCATGGGTTTTGTCTGGCCATTGAAATCGCCATTAAGAAAGCTCTAAATGGTTCGTGGTGTTTGCCTAAGGTAGTGTCGGGGCCGCTGACATTGACTTTTGTGGCAATCACGGGTTTGTGGCTGTTCATGCCATCGCTCATTCGGTGTGAAGTTGATGTCAAAATCTATAGAGAGGCTGCAACCACGTATATGCGATTTTTCAAGGATGTTGTTAGTGTTCTAAGTTCTCGATTTTTTGATGTTGTACTTGTACCTGAAGAATTAAAAATTAAAATTTTGGGATCTAAAGAATAAATTGTTGGAGAGAAAAGAAAATGTTTAGACAAGTCAACTATATATGTGATTTATACCTTTATGTTTGATTAATTTTGATTTGAATTTTCTAATGTTGATTAATTATTATTTTTAGAGCATCCAATAGGCTCTCTAAAGCCTTATTTGGAGAGCAAACACAAAAAAATCTTTCCATCTCTATTTTATTTTTTTTAGATTTGCTACAGTAGCTCTCTTAAACACTGTAACGACTCCAAACATATTTCACTCTTAAAATAATCACCAATTGAATAAAATAATAATTTTTTCTCTCTCATCCCTTTTCTCTTTCGTTCTTCACTCTCTCTTGCTTCTCTATCTCAACGGTTACAAACTAAAATATACCACAATCAAAACAAAAACACAAAACCCAATCGAAAGATTTGAAACACAAAAACAATCTTTCTCATAAGCCTAATGAAATCCGAACAATAAAAGCAAAAAACCGCATTTTGTTGGCGGTAGGGAGGAGGACAAGCGGCTGTGGAGGCGGAGCAAATTGGTTGTGGAGAAAGACTCATCTGTACTGCATGAACTACTCGCTCATCACGTTCCTAATCCTCAGCCTCCTCTGGCACCTGATCTCCATAATCGTCTTCCTTGCCATCTTCGTTGCCTGGTCTCTCTCTCTCTCTCTCTCTCTCTCTCTCTCTCTCTTTGCTGAAATCCTCTCTTTGTTTGAGTCTTTTGACTTTGAGTTTGAGATGAGATATTTTTTATTCTTTAACTTTTGGAATGTGGTGGAGAATTGGTTTGTAGTTATAGTGGAGTATGTGTGTGATGGAAACAATGATTTGTAAAAAGTGGTCTGTACATGTGTGGTGGAAAGTTGGGTGAATGATAATTACAAAAATTTTATGATCAGATATATATATATATATATTTTAGGGATGTTATGCCTATAATATTTTCATAATATTTTTACAATAAATCCTAAATAGTAGATTGTTATTAGTTGTTATGAATAGGCAAAAAAGTAATTTAAGTTGTGATTCAAATTAGAACCAATAACAACTTATCACATATGATTTGTTATGAAAATGTTGTAGATAAAACACTTTTTTTTTTCATTTTAGAAAAATTAAATTAAAAAAAAAGCTTGTGATAAAATAGTGAATAATAATGAATAAATAGAACTAACAACTCATGACTATATTATTTGTTATCTCAAGTGCTTCAAGAGATCTATTGAAAAAAAAAGACCAACCACAATTTTAAAATTTTTACCCGTTGACAGTTAGAAAATATAGTTGGGAATAAATAAAAGAAAGATTAAAAAAAGAATAAAGAAAGATTAAGAATGAATAAAGAATGAATAAAAAATAATACTTAAATGCGATAGAGAAAATATAGAAAGTCTGTTGAAAAGCGTATTGAAAAAAGTAAGTAGTTAAAAGGTAAATGCAACCATTCACTCTCCAAACAATACAAAAATTTGAAGAGTGTGCTGGAGATGGTTTTTTTTTTTTTTTTTTTTTTTTTGGTAAAAAGACGATTCATTAAAAACTAAGGAGAACCAGCAAGGTCATTACAGATTCTATTAAAGAATCTGCCATTACAATCCTTATCCAAAACATTCCTAATATCCTCAGGAGGACTATCAAAACAAACAAAATTTAAAGTCTGTACAGTTCCTAATCTAGCTAGCCTGTCCGCACAGCGATTAGCTAGTCAATAGCAATGCTTCACTTGAACTTGATGGAACTGCCCCATCAGCTGCCTGTAATCATCCAAGATAGGAAAGAGTATTGAATTCTCATAGTTTGAGTTCTACAAAATATCAACAATTGCTTTGGCATCAAGCTCAACAATGAGTGAAGGTATGTTGAGATTATTGCACAAAGAAAGACCATTTCTAAGGCCCCATAGCTCCACCACAAAACTGGTACTTGTCCCAATTCTCCTCGCAAAACCAGCAATCCAATTACCGTGATCATCCCTAAGCAAACCCCCACAACCAGCCAGCCCTGATTTCCTTCAGCAACCCCGTCCGTGTTAAGTTTTACCCACCCATAAGGTGGTTTCTCCCAACGCACCCTCTTGATAACATGGCGAGTCAACCCCCTCGGGGTTTCAACACAAAACACAAATTCCATTACTTGCTTTAAAACAACAGATGCCAAGTTTGGATTCTGATTTTTCCTATTGAAGACAACACCATTCCTATTCTTCCATATGTTCCAAATGGCAAAAGGAAATATAAATTTCCAAGGAGGTTTCCCTACAAGGTGATTAGTGTTCATCCTACCATTCATATTTAACCAATCATGTAGGTTAGACATCCAAAAGCTGAGATTACTCGGCTGCACACCAAGCTGCCTCCACATCGATTGAGCCTAAGGGCAGTCCTTGAGAGCATGTAAAATATATTCATCTTCCCTTCAACAAATGGGATACACCACATCTTTCGTCACACTTCTCCTAGCAAGGCATTCCTTCACCCCAATGCTATTGTGAGCGCATTGCCATATGAAGGTTTTAATGCGTGGCAAAGTTGGGGCTTTCCATAGCCATTTTGCGGTAAAAAGAGAGATTGTATCAGCCCCTATTGCAACTTTGTAAGCATTCTTAAGCTCAAAACAGCCCTTCGGGTTCTCAGCCCAAGAAAGTTTATCACTGCCTCTACTAGTAAGGGAGAATGGTGTAGCTTGGAGCTTTTCCTTAATGTATGTAGGAAAAACAAAAGGCATACGACTCCAGTCCAAACCCGAATCCCCCAAAATATCTTTAATTCCCCAATTGGCTACATCCTGAGGCAAGGGCCCCTAAACGAGTTGCTTGAGAGGGCCTTCCTTTAACCATTTACCATACCAAAAGCTTAAGGTACTATTCCTCCCTACCATCCAAAAACTCCCTTTTGTAAAAACTTCTCTTCCTTTTTTAATTGCAACCCAAACCCCTGAGCAAGGAAACTTATCTGCATTTGCCAAATTCACCCTTATGTTATTGCAGTATTTTGATCTTAAAGTTTGAGACCAAGGAGCATCATTCTCGGTATGAAGTCTCCAATTGAGTTTGGCTAGCATGGCTATATTTCTCCCCCTAGCTATTTGTAGGCCTAGACCCCCTTCTTCCTTTGTCTTTGTAACCTTCTGACATTCGACCCAATGAATCTTTCTTGCTGATTCTGAAGTGCCCCACAAAAAATTACGGTTAACTCTGTCTATACCATCGAGAATTTCCCCCCATAATAGAGTACATTGCATGAGATATGATGGTATGGCCACTATGGAAGCTTGAATGAGAACATTCTGCCCAGCCAAAGATAGTAAATTGGCCTTCCACCCCGCAAGTTTCTGCTTCACCCTATCCAATATGAAGTTTTAATCATGGAAAAAGGCTCCCAGCACCCTCATAGGAATTCCCAAATACTTCCCAATGTTTGGAGTGGATGTAAAACCAAGGACATCGCTCAACGACTCTCTAGTGTCCCTATCAACATTAGGAGAGAAAAATACTCTAGACTTTGCTTTACTCACCGATTGACCTGACAAGCTGCAAAACATATTCAAGACATCTTTTATTGCTAAGCAATTATTGAGGTCCACTTTGGCAAAGAAAACAAGGTCATCCGCAAAGGGCAAGTGAGAGAAAGCCGGACCACTTTGAGAAACTTAACTGGCTTTACTGCATTTCTCCTCAATGAGTTGACCAAAGAAATCCATGCAAAGAATGAATAGGTACGGGGATAGAGGGTCCCCTTGCCTTCTCCCTCTAGAAGGATAAATCGGATCAAGCGCTTCACCATTTACCATAGTCAAAGAAGAGACTATCGAAACCCAGCTCATGATAACCTCAATAAGATCCAAGGGGAGGTTAACTTTGAAAAGTATATCTCTAATGCAACTCCATTCGAGCTTATCATAAGCCTTTTCCAAGTCAATTTTTAACACTATATAACCCACCTTTCCTCTCTTCTTGCTGATGGAATGGATGACTTCTTGGGCTATGATTGCATTGTCAATACCCTTTCTTCCCGGAACAAAAGCAGTTTGGAGGGGAGAAATGAGCTTATCTAAGAAAGGTCTCAGTCTAGCCACTATGATCTTTGTAACAATCTTATAAACTGTATTGCATAAACTTATCGGTCTATAATTTCCTAAAGTCTCTGGGCTTTGAATCTTTGGTATAAGAGTGATGTGAGTCCTATTCAAGTATTCAGGAACTCTTCTCTCTGCAAAGACCCTTTTCACTTCGTCACTTACTGAACTTCCCACTATCAACCAAAATCTATGGAAGAAACCTGCATGCAACCCATCCGGACTCGGAGCTTTGAAAGCTTTCAAAGACCACAAGGCAGCTCTTATCTCATCTTCCGTTGCAATCCCACTTATACTTGTCCTCTCCTCATCCGAAAGTTTGGCCTGCCATCGGGAGGCCAACAGAGCTACCCTAGGAACACTAAGGAAGGAGGATGTGAAAATATCCCTAAACCCATCCCTAATGTGCTCCTTTACTCCATTATCCTCATAAATCCATTCCCCCACTGCATTTTTAATAGCCAAAATCTGGCTTCTTTTCCTTCTTACCAGAGTAGAGACATGGTAGAAGGCGGTATTTCTATCCCCTTGTATCATCCAGTTTACTTAAGACTTGAGAGCCCAAAGTTCCTCTTCCTGACTTAGAATCATGTCAAGCTCTTTCACCAAATTTTTCTCAAGGTTTAGGAGGAAATTTGAAGGTTTAGAAGCTACTGCCCACTAAATAACATTCAATCTTGCCATAATATTCTTCTTTTTAACAAAAATATTACCAAAATGATTTCTATTCCACTCAGTGGCATTTTTTGAAAAGAGATCAATTGCCTCTCCAAGCCTGAGATACAATGTTTGGAAAGGTGGGATCCATCAACCAGCAGGTTTGGAACTTGAAAGGTCTTACCCTCCCTCTATTAGTTCTTGGAAGCATGTCAAGTATGACAGGGTAGTGGTCAGAATGGCACTTTATGAGATGAATAACTCTAGCATCCGGGTAAAGCAAACACTAACTAGGATTGACGAAAAATCTGTCAATTCTTTCTTGAATAAGAGCATGGACCTCCCTTTTATTTGTCCAAGTGAATCTCAAACTAGCAAACCCAATGTCAATCATGTTGCAGTTATCCAGGCACTCCTTGAACAACAAGGAGCTACTAACCCCAACAGCCCTACCCCCAAACTTATCCTCAGCTAACAGAGTTTCATTAAAATCACCCACTATGACCCATGGCAACTCATGGAGCTCTGCGACTTTATTTAGATTATTCCATAAGATGCGCCTTTCGGCACTCCTAGGACTAGCATAGATTATAGAAATTAACCAACTAGAATTAGAATTCCGTACCTTAACTACGGCATGTATCTCTTGCTCGGTTTCACCTCCACCCTGTCTGAATTCCAAAGCATCTAGAGACCACTAGCATACCCGATAGTGTCCGTGTGAATCCCACCATCAAAAGGAAGACTGTCAAAAATCTCCCTAGCCCTCTCACTACCAACTTTTATTTCCATTAGAATTTAAATAGTCGGATTGTGGTTCTAAATCAATTGTCTAACATGCCCTTGGAAAATGGGCTTCAAAGCCCCCCTACAATTCCATATAATGACATTCATGAGGTAAATGTGCTGAGGGGGTGGGACACTTATCAACAGGAGGTAACGACATGACCTCCTCCCTTGAGATCCATAAACTCTGCTTTAACATCTCCATGATCTGCCCCTCCCCTGAAAACCACATCAAGATTCGTTGAAACACTTTCATCCTTCTCTCTGGTAGTCTCTCCAAAGGCTTCACTACACACAGTAAGGCAATCGGCACCTCCATCAAACATGTCCACCACTGGTGCATTGCCTCTAACCAAGCTGGATCCAAGAGAACCCGAGCGCCCACCCTCGCGCTCTTCTTCGTCACAAATCCCTCTAAACTTAAACCCCACCTCTGGCCAAGGCGTGACTGATGGATAAAGCTCTCTTCTCTGCTTTGACTTGCCATCACTCTCAATTTGATGCCGATTTTCTTGAGGAAGACGATTTACGGGCTGTACTGGAGAGGAAAGAACTTGGCAACTACCAGCTGTGCTTTGAGAAGTTTCTTTATGAACCTTAGCTCATGCAATGGCTTTCTTGCCTTTGACTGAAGCTCTATGGTCCAACTTACTCGAAAAAACCTCTGCCTCAGTCCGCTCCTTATCGTTGCCCACTTCATGATTCTTTAGGCTTTTAACCAACGAAGCTTGGGCCTGGGAATTTTCACTACTACCTACGTTTAAACCAACATTTTCCATATGGGCTTCAATGGTGGGCTTTTAAGACGTAAGTTTCCTCTTAGACTCCCTGGCCGACCCATCACTGAACTTAAAATTTCCCATAGCGTTGTTGAACCTTGTTTCAGTAACATTCTTTCTCAGCTCTTGCTTTAAACGACCGTTATCCATCCCATTGTGGGACCTTCCACTATCCTGAAATTTTGTCTCATTCTTCCTGCGTGATACAACAGTCCACAGTCCGTATGTACCTAACTGTACCTCCTCATGCACATTCTCATGCATGATCTTGCTGAGCTCCACCTCAGGCCCCACATTGTCAGGAACACGCTCATCGCATGGTTGTCCATATGAAATCCCATCCTTCTTCATTTCAAGCACCCTTGGCAATGGCTCAGATCGGATTGTATACGAACAATTTTCTTTAAGGTGGCCGATTCTACCGCAAGAAAAACACAACCTCTGTAATCCTTCGTAACAAATAGGTTGTTTGAATTTCCCAATTAAAACTGCAGTAGCCAGTGACTTATCCACATCAACTTGTACACATATCCTCGCATATCTACCTCTCGTTTCCATAGCAATGTGTGAATCTACTCGCAGTACATTACCGATGGATTTTCCAATATGCAGGATGTCACGCCCCAAACCCCAAAAGGTCCAAAGCATGAGAAATACGTCTCAAAGTACCTGTAGATTTTTTTTTTCTTCCTTTTTGACAATTCAATCCACAAAAATCATATCAAGTACCAACATCAAAAATTATCATAATAATTCCATTGAATATACTCTCAAAGTAAATCAAAGCTCTAAGCAATAATTACAAGGATCATTGGCCACAAAAGAATAGAGGTCTGAATAATTAATTACATATCATCAGCTTGTCCCATCAGTGGAAATAACGTCACAACCACTATAATATACAAAATAATGAGTCAAGCCTATTCTAAGATGTACACTATCTAATATACCCATTACAAAAGTTCAACCTTTATCAGTAGTTAGTCTAACTACTGTTAGCTGCTAAAAAGCTGTCTCAAAAGATTGTTGCCTACTCTGAAAAGTTTATAAAATAATGGGATTAGACAGAGCCCAGTAAGTAGCATAATTAATGGGGGTGGGGAAAATGCAAGTTTCATAACAATGAACATTTTACAGACATGCTAAAATTTGGGAATTTCTATTTGAATTCTGCAAAATAAATTTCCTTAACATCATGACAAGAATGATAGACATATTGTAGCACCAAGCTTCCCAAAGTAATTATGAAACTACATATTATTCATTGTGATTCATAAAATATCCAATACCATTTCAAATCCAGAAACCTCACCCAAGGCCACATGACAAGGTTGTCACATAGACGAGTCGTCACAAAGACGGGTCATCACACAGACGGGGTCGTCACACAGACGGTGGGTCGTCACACAGACGAGGTAATCACCAATATCATGGCACAATGACAAAACCATGTCAAAAGCTCACAAGTTAATGTATTTAAAATACACAATTCACTTCCAAGTAATTTCATAAAATATTTCAATAACCAAATAACCACAATATTCTCAAAGTCCTCTAAACTATTTCTTGTCATAAATATTTTGCGTAAATTTCCCAAATAATACAAGCTAAGATAAAGCATCTTTAGAATTTGCAAATAATGCAATGAATCCATAAAATGCATTCTCAAGAATTCAATCAAAGATGCTAGTCTTTTTCATGCTAACAAATCATGCAATTCCCCATATGCAATAAGAATATGCACTTTCATATATAATCATATATAGTAGGGTCACAACATAACACTTTTTAGAAAAACATAGTTCCACCATTAATTTTCCAAATGTGTTTGACTCGAAAACAATGTTTATACAACATGGTTATTTTCCAAAAATCCCATTAAAAGCTACTTACCTTGCAACCCACAAAAGCTTAGTTCCAAAACTCCAAAAGAGATTAGTTAGAACCTAAACAATACCAAACAAACCCATCACAATAAGCATAAAGCTTGACATTTTACCTAGCTACGAATTATAAATCGCTAGATAAGAAATTAATTAGGCAAGCCTAAGTACTTAACCTCACAAATAATGTATTTCACTTCCAAAGTTTATCAACAATTTCATTTACAAGGCTTAGACTCCAATTTATAATCATATCATTCAAAGCCTTTTCTTTACCATAAGAGATCCCAACACTTTATGAATTTCTTCCTCAACATACATGTCATTTTCAAGAGACCCACAAAACAACAACATATATAACCATATCCACCATTACAAACCCCAAATATAAATCCTCCACTAGCTCCAAATAAACAATAAAAATTAGATTCATCAATTGTTTCACATTAGAAAGTCAAAACCCCCAAATCTTTACTATGGGTAAATCTCAAATGGCTACCATTGTACAAAATCCACAACCATTCACCCAAATAGGTCCACCAAAGCAAAACCTATAAACATTATCACAAGAATATCACTTTCAAAACTTAGATTACAAAAACCTCTAGCAAAATATGAAAACCCACAAAAAGTATAAAAGCTCTTACCTTAAATAAGATGAGATGTAGGAGTTTAAGAGGTTTTTATGGAGCTTTTTCGCCGGAAGATAATGGTGGAGGTAGTGGAGTGATGCACCAGTGGGAGAGTGAGAGAGGATTGTGGGTGTTTGAGACAAAATGAAAAAGAAAAAGAGAGCAAAGTGAGAAGAGAGGAGAGCCAGCCGGCCAAAGGGAGAAATTTTGAGAGAAAAGGAGTGGTGGGGAATTAAGGGGTAGGTGGGTGGGGCTCACGTGAGTCAAAAATCTGACCACCTTTTTTTTTTTTTTTGACTTGGGCTGGGGCGTTACACAAGAGGGCCTCAAGATTATAGTATTCAATTGGTAACTCTTTTAGCCGTATCCAAACAGCGATAGAAATGACGTTTGTCGATGCTGGGCAAAAGTCTGGTTCCCAAGGTCTAATGGAGAGGAAGTGTTCTCCAATGAACCAAGGACCTTTTTAAGAATGGTTTCATAATCATCTTTCAGAGAGAAGCGGGTGAGATAGAACCCATGCTCCAAGTCAACACAGTCCAACCTCCTAGCCGGTTTCCATAAGGAAAGGAGCCTGTTGTGGAGGAAGTTAAGCCCCACCGATTTGCCATACACCTTTACTATAAGAGCTTTTGACCATGGCGTTCGGATACACTTCTTAAAATCCCTTGAGAACTTGACAGCTACAAGCCCTTCACGCAGGTTATCTACTTCTTCATCCAAGTCCACCTCATCTTCCATGAGCTCACCAAAGCAAAAAGCCTGTGTGAATGCACCAAGAATTTCACCTACAAGTTTATCCCTGAATGTGGCCGATCCATTCCATGGTCCCTAACCATGGTTTGGTGATGACGGGCCCGACCCCGACCCCAGTTCTTCCCTGAATCTTGTGTGCTTCACGTCTTTTACTTTTTTGTTACTATGAGCTAGCTCTTCTTGTTCTTCTCACGAGAGGGACAGGGAAGGGGAGCTCATTTGTCTATCACGTTACTAGAATTACTCTTCACTTTGGATATTTTTTTTTATGTGAGCTCATTTGTCTATTATGTTCTTAGTCTTTCAATATTTGATATTGTTTTTTATTTGATTTGATATTGTTTTTAATAATAACCGTCCGTTAGTTCTCACTATTGATGTGGCTAGTTGATGTCACTCTTGTGATGCGCATAACTATTATAATGTTTGAGAAATAAGTTCCAATTATTTACCTTTCATTAAAAAAGGGGAAAATATAAAAGTTTAAGATTAATATAATCTATATATATAATTAAAGTAAAATTTAAGAAAAAATTCAATTCAATTTTAATTTGAATTCTAATTGTTGTCTAATGTTATGTCATATGTCCTATCTAAGTTTTGTTTTGTTTTTTTTTGGGGTTCTAGGTGAGTTAATGTTGTACAAAAGACGAAAAGTCTAATATAAATAAACCATCAAAACCCAATATATATATATATATATATATATATATATATATATATAAGTAAACTCATGTGTAAATACAAAAAATAATAATAATAATAATAAAGATTAAAACTCATGTATATATCTATGACTAAAAAATTGTGCAACTTTTACACTAAATATAATTTGAACTCATATATTTATGTAATTGTAATACTGGTTTAAAATAAGAACCTATTGTAATATTTTTTGCATAATTATTCTTTTTATATTCTTGATTATGTATTAAATTGTTTTTGTTGGAAATTTGTTTAAAAAAAATTCTAAGAATGCATCACATGGTATAACCTTAGGCTACTAAAATGTGAAACAAAATAAAATGACAAACTTTAAGCTCAATGGACTAAAATGACAATTCACCAAACTTATAGGGTTTTTTTTTTTTTTTTTTTTTTTTGCATATGTGTGAGGGAGAGAGAGAGAGATCAATGAAATATACATCCTTTGCATGTATTCAAAAAAGAAAAAAAAAAAAAAAATCTTTGTATAAGGTTTTTAAAAGCTTATATGAACAATAACTTATCTCTCGTATATTGTTAAAAGCTTATATGAACATTGCAAATTTTACTATATAACTTTTTAAATTGATATTACAATGAAAATGATTGGTGGATTTCTAAATTAATTTTTTTTTTTTTTATTAATAATTGGTAACATATTGTTGAGGGCCATTTGTGAGAATCCAGGTGGAAAGAAGGAAAGCCCAATAACAAGGACAGCAAAGAATTGGCAAAGCAGACAGCAAAACCATCAGGCCCAAGCGGTAGGAATAATGGATCACAGGCCCAAGAAATAAACAAATGGGCCTTGAAGAGGCAAGTGGGCTTAAAGAAGCCTGGAAAGAGAGAAATAGCATCTCATGGGCAGTGTATGATGTAGAAAAGTGAGAAATGGTCGCCGCAGGCCCAAAGTAATGCAAACTAAGAAAGTAAGGGGTTTATGGTAGGCTCATGAACCCCAAGGATGAGAATAAGGTTATTGGGCCGGGGAAACCCAATGAAGTTAGTAAAATCCCATGGGAATGCAGAATTAACAAAAGGGCCAAGGAACCCCAAAGAAAGCAAATGGGCTAAGGATGCCCAAGAGAAAAACAAATGGGACACAGGAGCCCATAAGTAAGAAAAGAAACCAGTGGTCATACCAAGCCACTGGGAGAAAGAATAAACGGCTGGCCTAAAGAGGCCTAGCAGGATTAAACCATTACAACAGGAATAACAGAACAAATATGGCAGGAAATGAGGTGGGCCAAAAAAATATAAGGTCCATCATCAAATAAAACCCAGCTCCTGAGGGGAACGGGAAATCAAAAAGCAGCCACATAAAAGGTCAAAGATAATGGACGATAGGCAATGCAGGCAAGCCTTCGGACCACGGCAGACGAATAGGTAGCAGGCAGATTTTGGACACATATGGAAGGAAGGCACGCGCAAGGCTCAGGCACCACCAGCCTGTACCCAGCCAATACAGAGTATGGTGAGGTCGGGGGTCAGAGATTCAGAGGGCATGGTTTGGTTGTAGGGAGAGGGGAAAATTTTATTTTAAAAGTTCCGACTCAGGCTCTTTCGGAGAGGTGTCTTGCTGGGATGGCTTACTACTCAAAAGAGACAAATTGAGTTGGAACCACTAAGTGCATGCCATGAGGGATAGGGAGAGAGAAAGAACCCAGACCGTAGCAGGAAAGGGTGCCACGGCAAATAAGCAAACAAAATACTCTTCCTTGTCTGGTGATGGGAGGGTGACACATAGACGGAACAATGATGGTCGGCCAGTACACCCAGACCAGACAAAGGGAGTTAAATGCTAAAACAGTAAAATCTGGTCACGGCAAGCATTATAAAAAGAGGGTCTTGCCGTGAGCAAAGGGTAGAGGAACGACGAGAACTTTGACTAAGAAATAGGAACTTAAAAGAGAAACAGAGAAATAGAAAAGAAACGAGTGAGAAAAGAAAGAAAGAAAACAACCAGAAAGAAAGACAAAGTGAGAATTAGAACGGTAGGCATGCACCAGTAGATTGGTTCCCTCTCTCTCTCATGAAATCCTGCTCTCTGTGAAAACCTCAAGGAGCCTCTGTGCAGAAAAACCACTCAGGTCCGTTTCCCTCATGGCAGTTAATCTCCACGGCAGGACTTTTTCCTGAGAGATTAATTGCGTTGAGAATGAACGTTCTTTCCTCTCTGGCTCTGCTCCTGCGGACCAAATTTTAGTTGATTTTCCTAACATTCTGACTAACCCATACATATTAATATTTGTTAACTTCTGTTCTGTTCTTTCCCTTCCGTAAAAACGATTAATATTACTGCTGTAATTGTGTTCAAGGGCTGTTTAGTCATTTCCCACTGAGTGGCCAGATTTTATTTTATTTTATTTTATTATTATTATGTCTGTCTGCCACAACTTGCCTGAAACACTTCTGTCTGCCATAAGCACGTTCCTGGCAAACCTGGCCTAGTTTGTGCACAAGCCAGACTAACTTGAGCTGCAGCTAGACCAGTACCAACTCCCTTATCTAGAAAACTTGGGCTTAGTGCTGTAGGAAGCAGGCCAACACCACTAACACAGCCCACCACCTTACACATATCAATTTATAAAAGTTATATAGTAAAATTTATAGTGTCCCTGACATCACTCTATTATTAGATAGTTTTTCAGATAAGTCAACATCTTCTGTTTTTTACTCATTATTACTTACTAGCTTGTAACCCCATGCATATGCATGGATATACTTAAAAGATATACATTAAGATGCATAGTATAATTCTTACATATATAATTTAAATATTACTGATAGTCATTTTTTTTTAAATTCTTTAAAAAGTCTTGTAAGAATATTATTATTAAGTAGAAAATGTAAACTCTTTGGTTTTTATATGTAATAACTCACTTGGATGGATATTTATGATATGGTTCCACATTTGACTCTAAAATTAAGAAATAAAACTTTCTTTAAAAATAAATAATTTATGACACATGACGCAAAATTGGACTTCAATTGTAGAATTTAGTAGGATTTTCTCTAAACTTTACCTTTTAATACACACACACACACACACATATATATATATATATATATATATACATATATATATTCCTAGCTACTGCAGTTGCAATTGTCGTAGTAGTTATCATTAGCATGTAACATAGATAAGTAATTTGTAACTATGTAAACTTCAACGAATTTCACTTGATCTCTTATTGAGTTTATCTCACCTAGAATTGTTGTACATGTTTGGAGATCATGTGACTTGGGAACCTATAGAAGACCACAAAGGGGGAGCAAACTCAAGCCTTGTCGAACTAATGTCTTTTTCCCACCATTTGATGGCTTTAAAAATTAAGATACCAAACATTGAGATATTACCAAAAGGGCTCGCTCTTTAGAAGTAAAATGATAAAATTTCAGATATTTGCAAGTAACACAGGTGATATTGTGGACTCGGAGAGTCGAATACTTCTTTAATTGTTAGAGAAATTTGAAATTTTAGATTTGAAATGAATAAAAGATTTAAGGGAAATGCTAACAAGTGCCCTTAGGACATTGGTTAATAATCCATTTAAAGAAAGTTTTTATGGGAAATGAAAAAAAAGTAATTAATATTTTGACAGCTTTTTTCATTTCCTATAAAAGTGATATCAAAATTTTCCTAAAATGAATTATTAATGAGTGCCCTAAGGGCACTCGTTAGCATGACCCAAGATTTAAAATACATTTTGTATGGGTTATACAAAGAGAATTTTCAATACTTAAAGGTTGTGAGAGTTTTCAATGCCACATCACATCAGACTCCTTGTGTTGCCTTCCCTATCCTCAAGCCATTGGAATTGTCAGAGATTTGTGTAATTTAAAAGGGATATATTCTCATTAAGATCCTTTACCAATACAATGCATCAGCTTGCTTGTTTTGTGATTGGTTGTTTTATTAAAGTTTTGTGCTTGCACATCTTTATCAGACTGTAAGAATTGTGCCAATTGCTCTATAGGTTTGTTCAATTGACGAAGTTATTGCTATTTGAAATGGTATCATTGACATCCATTGAAATTTCCATAGCCTCTACTGCTCTTGCACAACTATGTTGAGGAGCTTATGCTTACCAACAACGCAAGGCAGCTCTTCTACCCCCAAGAATCTTCCGTTGTTGGGCTTACGAGTTACGAAGTTCCCTTTGAAATGTTAGAAGTGTTTTTTTTTTTTTTTTTTTTTGGCTGAGAATGTTAAAGTGTATATTAATTTATTAAGTTTTTATAAATGTATATTAACATTTTCCGTGCATCACAAAGTTGGCAACTAGTAGACCTTAAATGGAATTGTTTTTCTTGGTAAATTTTACTCACAACCAAGGAACTTGAACCCTTGCCTCCCTCACCACCCCATACTGACCATTTGACCGAAAGAGCATGCAGCTTAAAAAATTGGATTATGGTTTAGTTATTACAGTTTTTGGCACCAGGGTAATTATGAGGGAGTGCTAAGGTTATTCCATTTTGGCCCTTGAAAGATTTTCATGTATTGTTTGCAGTCAAAATGTGTTTTTTCCATTAAAGAAAGGCGGTGGCTATAGCTGAATAAGTATATATCAGTAGAGACTAGAGAGAGAGAGAGAGAGAGAGAGGGAGAGATATACACAATAAGGATGAGGATTGAGATCAAGTACAATACTTAGAAACTAGAGAGCAAAAGAGATATACACGATGAGGATTGAGATCAAGTGTAATTACCTAAAGTATTGCACCTGATGCAATTGTAATCGATGGTTAAGATTAAAAACAGTTTTTTCAACTTTCGTTCTCAACCGTTAAATTAAATATTAAAAGGAAGTAAAGAAATTAAAGTTAAAAAGTTAAAAATAAAAATTTAAAAAAAAAAATTGTGAGAAAAAGTGAGTTAATTGTATGAGGCACAATACTTAGCCCTAGTTATTGCACCTGATTTCAATCCACCCGAAGAGATTGTGCAAATCAAGGCATTGACAGTCATTTAATGACAAGTTAATGAGGTGGGGTGATTCAATGGTAGCTGAGGTCTTGAAGGCTAGAACAATCAACTTAATTGCAAAGTTGACAAATTTCTCTCACATTCAATGACCCTTAGTTGGATCTTCACTGTATGGTAGTAAGATCAGAGTATGGTGATGCTATTAAACATTGCATGATGTCTCTTACGTGTATGTCTCAAAGAGGGTCTATAGACTATTTTAATAAAAAGAGAAATGTGAGAGAGAGAGAGAGAGAGAGAGAGAGAGAGAGAGAGAGAGATTTATAAATTAAGGAGCTATGAAGAGCAAGGCAAAAGAAATATTATAGTTTGAAGAGATGGAGTTGAAGCAGCAGCACTCTCAGCTAGCTCTTGTGTCAATGGTTTTGTTGATGATATGGTTGGTGATTTCGCCTGTGGTGGCTTGTCCAACATACGGCAGAGATTGCAAAAGCTGCATTAGAAACGAGTTGAAGTTCAGTTGCCCACCATGTGCTCCTATTCTGCGCTGCATGGCACGATGCTTGTGGGGTGGTAACTCAAGGTCCGATTGTGTAAAGAGGTGTGATTGCAACACTGGGTACCTAACTCTGTCTGATTGCAAGAGTTGCATGTTAAAGTGCAAGTGCAGCTGTATGGGTTAGATGAGTTTCAACTTTCAATCGAAGTGTTTGTGATTTCACTAGTCTCTACTTTAGATGTATGACCATCCTATGGTCCTATATGTTGAAAAGATCTTTTTCATAGTAGCATTTCAATTTCAATTTCAATGTATCCTCTTAGAGAGAGAGAGAGAGAGAGAGTACTGTAGAAGCTTCTTGCATTATAGTCTAATGATAAATAGATGCAATTATCCTAGCATCTGAACGAGCTAACACAATCTTCTTATGTTTATTTTAGAATATTTTTCAGCCCAAAGGATCTTTTCCATCTTGTTTGAAATGGAGATGGTCTACATTTTCCCTCCAAGAAAACAATAAGAGGACAATCAATCCAAAAGAAGACTTTAGTATCTCATAAATTTAAAAGTGAATATAGTATCCTTATATGCTTAATATCTATACTGCATGTTATTTGTATTAGGTTACTTCTACTCTTTTTCAAGTAGTTTCATTCATCTAACTTTAAAACATTTCCCATTCATTATCTGGATCTGGATGTTCTTTTCCTGAAATTATGACTATTTTTTCTTCAGCTTGCTTAGAGAGAGTTGTCTTACGGTCCTAGCTAGGTGTTCTCAATCAGACTCAGTCTTCCGTCCATTGCATTGAAACACTGGATGGAACACTCGACTAACATGTGGTCATTTGTAGAAGCCAAGTCCTTATCTCAATCTAACCACCTATGTGTTTCTGGTTTTAAATCAAAATTTATATATATATTATCGGTACCCACACCTGCCGCAGGAGAGCCTCTCTTTACCGTGTATCTATTACAGTGAGAGAGGAAAGCACAGTTAAAGTAATAAGGCGGTAAGACCAGCCAAGTATAAATGTAATATCAAGGAGCTTTAAGTAGTAACAATGAAAATAGATTTCAATAACTGATTAAAGCTTAAAGATTTCAATAACTGATTAAAGATTTCATTCGACAATTATCAAAGCTACTATTAAAAAAAAAAAAAAAATTATCAAAGCTGCAACATCCATGTTTTTAGGTGGTGATGTCTAAACTCTATCCCCAGCAATCTTACATGACAATTGACATCCACAGATGGGAGTGATGGATAGAGTCCTTGCATAAAAATAATTAAAAAATATATAAATTACGTGACATCACATATATACACCCTTGTATAAAAATAAAAAATAAAAAATTAACAGTAAATTGAATTCTCTTATCTCGCTGAAACTGAAATGGAGGGAAAAGAATTCTTCTCCATGTCTAGGATGCACGGACACGGTTACAGATACAATATAATACTACAACACAAGCAATTTTTAAAAGATTATAACATGATACAGCTCGATTATACATTCATCATTAACCGTTCGGTAAAAGTATGCATTATATGTGAGAGTGAGAGTGGATGTGTGTACATACTTTTGTGCATCTGGATCCTTCCACAAACGAAATCAGAGAACGAAAATTAGATTAGACTTACACAATCAACTATTAAACTATACATACATATATAGGGGTGTAAAGTCTGTACCGGAGCACATAAGAAGAAGATCAGGGCCCACTGAGAAATCTCTGCAAGCAACGAAACCCCAAATGCTCAGCACAAAACCTCTCCATCTCATCACCTCCTCTTTCTCTACAAACCTCTTCCTCCATCTTCGCCACGACGTCGTCCCAGCTCCTCACAAACCCGTATTCGTAACAGTCGTCGTCGTAAACCGTCTTTGCCTCCGAAACAGCGTCGAGTATTTCCTGCAACGCCACGATCCGACGGCTCACCTTCCTCCTCGCCTCCCTCACCGTCGGATTAAATCCGGGCACCGAGTCCAGCTTCAGTAGCAGACCCATCAGGGCCTCGTTCATCCTCAGCTTCTCCCGCTCGTTGCTGCGGATTGCGTCCACCGTTTCCTGCCGTTGGATTAAGCGCTGGAGGTGATCGGCTTCGGAGCTGACGGCTGAGATCTTTTTGTACAGGGTGCGGATCGCGTGGGCCCGGTATGCGGACTGGATCTTAGTGGCGGAGTTGGATTGAGATCGTGATTGGGCTGTTTTGGGAGAGAACTGGATGGGAATTTCAGTGGAGTTGGGCTTGGGTGGAGGGGTAGAGCGGTCATTATGGAAAGTGTATGTGACTGTGGTGGAAGAGGAGTAGAAGCTAGCTCTGCGAGAGGTTTTCATTTGAGAGAGAAAAATAGAGCGTGACAGTGTGAGTGAGCAAAAAATGTGTGTTTTGGGTTTAGGAGTTTAGCTTATTTTATTTTGGCTTTAATATGCTTTCTTTTTTTTTTTCTTCTTTTTATAAAGCTTTAAACATGTGGGATCTGCAATTCATGCGATCTATATCATTGT
The DNA here is from genome assembly GCF_001633185.2 of Quercus lobata. Lineage (NCBI taxonomy): Eukaryota > Viridiplantae > Streptophyta > Magnoliopsida > Fagales > Fagaceae > Quercus > Quercus lobata. The sequence goes on from NC_044908.1 coordinate 69,751,491, forward strand.
ACCAAAACCAATCGATTTTTTTATGTAAATAAAAATTGAGTTTCAAATCTCTTTTTTAATCATTAAAAACATTACTAAATGTTAATTTGCTACTTGTAACTGTAGGGATGATTCTTGAATGTTCTTGGCGCCATTAAATGAGCATGCGTGGTGTGACTTGTGGGGCATTTGAGCAGTTTTTTAGCGTGACAACCGTCCGTTTCGAGCGATTTTTGGATAGGGGACCCAACGTCTCATTTTTTGAATGATTGGACTAGCCTTTGGCACAGGCGGGGCCCACCCTTTGTTGGCCTAAAAGGTTAAAATCCCGTTACGATTTTTTGGATTATTAGGCATTATAGAGGCCCATCACACATTTGGCAGCATTTGAAATCTCATATGGGTTTCAAATTCGTTTCCCTACTCACCTGCTCCTTTAATGGGAAAGCTTAAAAAAAGCAAAATTGCACTTCTAAAATCTCCTAACTAAATCAAATTGGTGTCTGGGAGTTTAATTTTTTTTTTTAGTTTTTGTGAGGATAAAGCAAAGAAGGGTGCTTGGAATTGGATGGATGCTTGGATTTTTACCAATTTAGAGCATATATAGTAAAGATGCTAAAATCACTCAAAAGTTATTTTAGCATCTCAACCACCCAAAAAACTCCTACAACAAAATTACTATAGTTAAAAAAATTTGCTATATTTTACCTTCATACTACAGCTCTTTTATTTTACCTTTATACTGTAGCACAAAGGTAAACATAAAAATCACTTTTTTATTCCCTCCCAACAGCTCTTTTATCCTCAAGTTTGTTTTGTCTTCTCTCTTCTCTCTCCTCCCTCACTTCTCTATTTCCTGTTCTCTCTTCTCTCTCTCTCTCGTGCCTTGTGGTTGTGCTTTGGTGGTTTCGTGGTTGTGCTCCGGTGGTTTGGTGGGTTTCATATCGGTCTGATTTGGTGATGTGGGTTTCATGTGTGATATGATTTGGTAATCTGATTTGGGGGTTTCATGTGTGATGTTGGTCTAATTTGGTGGGTTTCATGTGGGTCTGATTTTGTTTTGTCTCGGTGGCTTGATTTGGTGGGTCTTGTCAACGAAGGGTTCGAACTCGACAAGGCAACGAGGCTTGATTTGGGTTTTTGGTATCTTGTAGAGAATATTTTTGATGTGTATTGATAATTAAATGTGATAATCGAATGGGTATTGATAATCGAATGTGTAGGTGGTTGTGGCTGGTGGAGCAGTGGTGGGGGTTTTGATTTGTAAAGGTTGTAGGTGTTAGTGATGGTTGTTTTGGGTTGATTGTGTTGGTTGTTTTACTTAATTGAATATATTATTTTATTTTGTTATTTATATTATTTTAATGTGTTGAATGCTAAAATAAAATCTTTAATATTGGGTGTATTATAAATTGAGTTATTAAAATGAATAAAATGACTTTTTGAGTTACTAAAAGCTATATTTTTCACATGCTCTACTGTAAATGCTCTTACACATATCACATTAAACAAATTCCTCACCAGCTGGACTATACAGGTGAAAAAAAATCCAATGCTCTACTTTAAAGACCAAATTAGAACAGGAAAGTACCATTTATTTAGAATGCCGCAACAAGATTCAAGAGAGGTTATGCCCATAGTTGAAGAATGTCTTGCTAATGCAGACCATTTAAAGAAAAAACATTACAGAACTATGGACAAGAATTTACAACAAATACTGACTAGCCCAGCTCCAGCAATTCCAATTTAAATTGAGGTGTGATTAGATTTTACTGGACTTGCTTCATCACCAAAAACAACATCGTCCTCCTCAAGGGGGTGGAATAATCTTTCCAGAGCATGTCCCAAACCCAACATTGTAACCGTTTCCCTGCAATGATTTAAAGTTTTAAAGCATTTAGTCCTCCATGTTTTGAATTTAAAATGCTGGAAGAAAACATCAAACACAATGCTGAAGTCTAAAATCTAAGTTCATAAGAATGGTTAGATGACAAAGTCAATCTTAAAGAAAAAAATGGCGCATCATGGAGTCAGCCTCCCTATCCAATAAGGCATATTATTATTATTATTATTATTATTATTATTATTATTTTTAAAAGTAGCATATTAGTTACATATCAATTCCAACATTCTAGATTCATTCACCTAGAAAAAAAAAAAACAAATGCTGGTATCAGAAGTTCAGAATTAAAACAAATGATGGTGGCAGCTATATGGGGCTTCGTCCATCATTTCAACAAATCTTCACTTGTTGCATGGAATTAGAGAATTACTGGGTTTTCAACTCCTTTTTTTCTTATTAGACAATACACCTTTCCAGTCTAAACTTGGTCAAATAGCACTCTCCTAAGACATCATATAAACTAGCTTGTTCTCTAGTTTGATAGTCTCAATACATTTTTGTCTAGTTTGATGGTCAATGTAACAACATACTTATGAAAAGATGCAAGAAAATCACTGAAAATTAAGTGCCTCCCTTAGATAGGGAAACCAACTCTAGATCCATAACCAATTATCCACTTCATGAGGACTACCAAGCACCAATGGATCAGAACAAAATGAAAAAGTTAATTAACAACCAAGTTAGATTAATTATACCTTTGAAACAACAACCAACAGTGGAAAACAAAAAGGATTTTGAAAAAACCTTTTCTTTATAAATTTCTTTATATGCTGTTGGGTGTTGGAAATCAAATCAATGAATTGAACTTACAATTTCACTTGATGGATATAATATTGTTAAAATTGAAAGATACTTTGAAAATTGAAGTTAAGAAGATCAAATGCATGAGTTCCTTGGTCATGATAGAGAAAATATGAAAACAACATGCTTAGGAGATTTGAAGAAAACTTGTATGCTCACGAACCTTACTATAACCGCTAAAAATGACTTCATCTCCATCTTCTAGGAATTTTCGAGTTGTCCCATTTAAGGACAGTGGTTTTTGTCCATTCCATGTTAACTCTAGCAAGCATCCATAAGATTGTGGCTCCTGTTCAGAAATACAAGTGGTGGCTGAACTTCAATTGAACAACACAGAAATTATACATTTCTAACTTAAATTACACAATTATACAAAAAACAAAATGAGCACAGTTCCAGCAGTACAACCATGTGAAATCAAAATAAGATAAGTTATAATAAGTGAGATGAAACCATACAGGTCCACTGATCGTCCCAGTTCCAAGGAGATCACCAGGCCTTAAGTTGCAACCATTAATGGTGTGGTGTGCAAGCTGCTGAGTCAGTGTCCAATATCTGCAACACAAAAATTTAAGATATACAACAGAAGCACCAAATTCATAATACACACAATGACACAAACACAAAATAATAAAATAGAACTCCTCTTTATTTAGATTCATATAGGTTTTCATACATATATATAGAATACCCAAAAGAAAAACATATTGATATATAAGTATTTTCAAGCCTTCTGTTTAATTGGAGTTGTGAATATTCTGTTAACAATATGAGGGGCTTATGATGTGCCCAGGAGAGTATTTTTCTGAAAATAAAAAATGTTTAGCATTGCACATAAGATATTCTATTGCCCAGTGCATAACAAGCAAGAGACTGATACAATGGATGTTATAACTCACAACAAGCAGCAACCAATCTCATCCAAAGATGCTTCGGAAACAATGTGAATATATTAAGTAATTGAACTTCTTACAAATGGTTGAAATTACTCCTCGTGACCACGGATGAATTTTCTTGTCCAGCAGGTTTAATTTGAACCTAGCAGCAAAAATGCAATTTCATCATTCTCTTTAGAGAGCCATAAGATTCAACTATATTAAGTCCAATAAAAACACATTTCTAGGAGACATTTAAAGAAGATTACAGCTGATTGAATATCAAAACATAAAAAGGAAAATAATTTACAAAGTATAAAAAACAATTTAACTGCACATATATACAGCATTTAGACACTACCTCCAATGAAATGTCATAGTTCTTGGATATCTTTTCAGCAAGATATGGCAATGGAGGAGGGTTCTGCAATTTAACCACACATTGTATAGCATCTTGCCACGTCAAAAATAGTTCCAGGCAAGAAATTTGGGAACGACATAATGAACCTAAAAACTGTCATGTTATGTGTGATTAAGATGATAAGCTACCTGTTTGGGAGCATCACAAGCAAAAGGTTCAAGAGCATCTAGTGTTACAATCCATGGGGATACTGTAGTACCTAAAAAAACAAAAGACAACAACAAAAAAAAAAGGCCTTCAGTTTTGTGTAGGATAAAGAATCACTTGCAAGCAAAGTGTATGGGTAATTATCAGTGAGTGAAGTGCACGCATCCTGACTTCAACTTTGAGAAATGGAAACTGAAAAATGAAGCAGTCAAATTCCAAAATTTTACCAAAACTCTTTCCCAGAAAAGGACCAAGAGGTACATATTCCCATGCCTGAATATCTCTAGCTGTCAAAGCCAACTTCTTATTAATATAACATAAAAAACATTCCAAAACAACACTGAAATGAAGCAATAAGTAGTTTTAGTAGTACCACTCCAGTCATTCAGCAATACAAGGCCAAAAATATGATCTGCTGCCTCATTAACATCCACAGGTTTTCCTAATTCATTTCCAGGACCAACAACAGCAGCCTACAAGAACACCAGATCCCATATAGGAACAACTGTAATGAGTCACAAGCTCACAATGGAAGGAACACAGCATGACCATAATGGAAGGAATACAGCATGACTGCAAGGAAGCAATCAGCAAAACCATATGGAAGGAACACAGCATGACCACAACAAAAGAATAGCATAACCAAAATTTAAGCTAAAGTGGAAGGGGAGCTAATACCACTTGAATTATATAATTTCAAATCATTTTCATCTTCATTTGTGTGTGTGTTGGGGGGGGGGGGGGGGGTGGTAGTGCAAAAATTGATGAGGTGTGTCTAGATAAAAGGCTCACCATTTCAAGCTCAAAGTCCAGCTTCAATGAAGGTCCAAAATATGGTGGAGAGTTGCCAGCTGGATGGCCTTGACCTCTGGGAGAAGCAAAATTTAAAACTATATGAGATAAAATCAGCACAATACGGTGTGGGGGAAATAAGTCCCTCATGAGTGCCCATTTGAAAGGGCAGTTTAAAACCATATTTTTTCAAATTACTTCTTTTTTAACCCAACTTTTTTCAAGGTACAGTTTTCTTTTTACATAATCCACTTTTAAAAAGCTAACAAATAATTTATATACCAAACTGACGTAGGACAACTACACTAATAATAGAACAAAAGATAAATCCTAGGAGTCAGCACCTAAGGGTTGCTTGGAGTCAGCACCAAGGAAACTGGAGTCAGCACCAGTGAAAGAAAACACACTTCTTTTTTTTTAATAATTCTCAAACCTGTCTTACAATAATCCGAAAAAGTGTTTAAATAGCTAACAATAAAAAAATGCATAAAGAAACCCTAATTATTAAATGCTCGGGCTTTCTTAGTCTCAAGCCCAATAACTAATAGGTTCCATCCATAAGCCTACAGGTTGGGCCATCTTCTTTTTACTCTTCCTCCTATACGTGCGTGTAATTGGGGGCTTGTACCTCGTGTCCGCACCACAAACAGGCACTTAAATCAGCATACGTAGGAACCATATCCACCATTTTAACAAGAAATGGATGTTATTAAATCAGGTCTTGGCTCAGTTGCATATAATTCAAGAAAGATGAAATAGGTAAGTTGAACCACAATGTCCAACAAAGTAATGCACTTCAGCCACAAGTTCTGTGTGACACCTGAGTGGCAGGTAGCCTGTCTCATTAAGCATGAGAAAAACATGTATATAGATGCTAGAGAAACAACACATAATACTGAACACGCGCAAATGCACCTTTCACATGCACACAAAACCAAGGATACTGATAAACCAGATTTTGCTATTATTTGTAAGAAATGATTAGTAATTAAAAATGTTATAGTAAGTTAGTAACAAATAAGATAAAAATGTCTATGGCATTATCTTGTATGATTTTGCCCATTTCTGCATTCTTTGCATTTCTTTTTTCAGGGTACTTTTGATAAATGACATTTTTGTTATCTTTATGTTTTAGCAACAAAACCAAGGATCAAAATAAAATTTAAATCCTATCAAAAAAATAAAAAATAAATTTTTTTTATATTGTCAAACCTTGGTCGAACGATGTCTGTTCCAGAGATAACAATAGATGAAGCCCGTCCATGATATGCAATGGGAAGGTGAAACCTGGAAATCAAATGACACTTAGTCAGCTTGAAAAAGAAGGGTGGGAGGGGGGGGGGGGGGTCAGTCATAAACATCAAAGCCAAGGTACCAGTTTGCCGGAATTGGGTTCTCTGGTCCACGAAATATGGTTCCACAATTCTTTGCATGATGCATAGATGAAAAGAAGTCTGTGTAATCCCCTATTGAAATGGGAACAAGCATTTCGACCTTGCTCTAACAAGTAACAATTAGACAAAAAATTAACATTAGAAACCTTCCTCTTTAGAGAAATTACATATTTGGAACTGTATACGAGTATTACCAATGGCACAAGTGCTTTCTGCCTTAAAGCTGCATTGTCACGTAATGCTGGCTCAGTGGCTGCATCAGAGGATAAATAAACTTCCGTTACTTCCTTCAAATTTGACTTAGAATGAGTTTCTTTATTGCAATTATACAAAACGTGTTAATTCCTCAGTCTCTTTACTAAACAGTTGCAATTTACATAAATTCAGTATTTTTTTTTTTTTCTCATTTAAACTTTGCCTCATATAGTTTAATACAAAAAATAGATGCCAAACCAAGAGAAGAATTCAACTGATAATTAGCATACCTGACAAAAGCTTTTGAAGAGTAGCACGAGCTTCCTTCCAAGCTGGACGTCCCAAAGCTAGGAATTTGTTTAAATCAGGCTGGCAATAAAAACAGATCAAATTGCAAAACAATTAGTTAACATTTTTTCCACCCGAACTCGCAAGTCAAATTGTTGCAAAACAGCACATAATAATCATGTGTTCTCCACCAAACATCAGAAAGTCACAACAATGAAACCGAAATGCGCAGAAACTTGAAACAATCAGCGAGTTAAATTAGGCTGGCAAAAAAAAATACATAACAATTAGTTAACATTTTCGACCTAAATTAGCAACAAAACAGGACATGATGATCATGTATTCTTTACCAAACATCTGAAACTCATAATAATGCAACCAAAATGCGCAGAAACTCATAGTAATCAGCAAGTTAAATTAGGCTGGCAAAAAAATAAACATAACAAATTGCAAAACATTTTCGACCTGAACTTGCAAGTCAAATTATCAAAAAAACAGGGCATGATAATCATATATTCTCCACCAAACATGAAATTCACAACAGTGCAACCAAAATTCCTAATCGGCTAGTTATCATCGCCATTGCTGTTGTTCTTGCAGTACGGATTGCTCCATTAACAGAACAATTTCTACAATAATTATTAACAATCCAAAAACAGAGAGCTCTAAAAAAATCTCCACCTTAATTAAACTTAGACAAGCTGATTTGTTCATTTTCTCTATATTCAGAGAATCGAAACGACAGCGTTTAGTTGCAGAGCAACGTGCACGATTGAGAATGAATGACTGTGATCGATAAGTGACCAAGACGAACCTGAAGGAAGGAATCGCAGCTGTTCTTGAGAACCGGACCGTCGAAGAGACCGGCGGAGGCGACGACGGAGAGGTCCAAGACGTAGTCGCCGATCGCGACGCCCGGCCGAGCCGGTGAAGCCGGTTCGGGCTTGAAGACGCCGTACGGTAAGTTCTGTATGGGGAAGTGAGAGTCCGGGTGGACTTCGATGAAAGATTTCAAAGCCATTTTTTTGGAAAAATCGGAATCGAAACGGCGTCGTACGAAGGTCCCTCCCTCCGATGAGTGAGAGTAGTTCAGTGAACAGTGAAGATATTAGTATTTTTAGAGTGTGTGCCAAAGCTACAAGCAAGGAATGGGGTCACTGTCTTTTTGCTTGTGATTGTGAGTATTATATGGAAATTTTAAAGGGTTAAATTATATTATCATGGGGGTAGCTGGATGGGCAGCGATTAATAACAGCACAAAGCATGAGGATGAGGTAGATGGCCACCCATTAGTCAAAACGTACGTGCTGCTCGCATCTTATCTGCATCCCCATGCCATGGAGAAATGATTGGGAACTCCTGGAGGACCACTGATGTGGTCCTCCCAGGTCCCAACACCCAATTAAAATACGCCACCTAGCCATCTTTTCTTACTCTGCTTCACAACACCACTGATGCCATTAACTTAACTATGATTAGAAAATCAAACCAAGTATAAAAACTTAGCTCCAACTAATAGAAACATAGCAAAACCTTCTAACCGTGTTACCAAAGCTTAGTTAGCCCCAACTGTGTTAGCCACTTCTCACCCAATTTTTGAAACCCAAAATTTTATTTTACCCGCTCAATCCTCTTCCCTCTCCCTTCCCGCATCATTGGACGAGTCTTTCGAACAATCTTATGTTGGGCTTTCTTTCTTCTTCCCTAGATGAATAGTGAGTACGATTGACTGTAAACTATGGCTGAAGTGGTTGTTAGAATATCCACACCACCATTGCAACTAACCAAAATTGATAAAGGTATATAGGTTATAAAGACTCATTTCACTCTTCAATGTATCATTTTTTTAGTTTTGTTTTGTTTTTATGTAGTTTATAAATATGGTGTCTTCTACGTGTTTGATAAAAGCCCAAAATGATAAAGAATTAAATTAATGAAATTTTTGTGTTTTTTTCTTTCTATCTAGTTTATAGATATTAAAAATTAAAATTTTATGAGTCTGTGGTGTGAATTGTTAGAACTCATTTCATACCCCTGCCTACTTTTTGTTTTTGGGTTTATTAAATGTCACTCTATTTCTTTGGTCCTGAAATAGAGTACAAGTTCTAAATGAAACTTAAGTCCAAAATGTAAAAATAGTTTAAAAAAAAAAAATTTTCTTACGGTTAATAGTTTCTACGCACACACCATTCTAACCATTCTTTTTCTTTCTTTTTTTTAATTATCCTTTTGATTTAAGTTTCCTTATAAATGTGTTTCATGGTGTTTTTAATCATAGATATTAGAGCAGACGAAGAACTACAAGATGTTGAAAATTTGCTTGGAATGGCGGTGCACAGTGAGAAGAAAGCATATAAATTGTACAATGATTATGCTATACGAATTGGGTTTAGTGTTCGAAAAGAAAAACTTAGATATGCAAAAAATGGTGTAAGACAACGAGAGTATGTGTATTCAAAAGAAGGATTTCCACGAGATGGTGACCATTTGGATGATAAGAAATTCAAAAGATTACAAACTAGGATTGGTTGTGAAGCTAGTATTTGGTTTACAGTGACGAATGGTGAGTGGAAGGTTACTCATTTCAATCCTAATCATAATTATGAGTTTGCAAAGCCTGAAGAAAGACTGTTTTTAAGGTCGAATAAAAAAATAACTGATGCTCAGTTAGGTGTAATAAGAAGTTTCAAAAAAGCGGGCATAAGAAAGCAAGTACATATTCCTATTTAGTTGAGGAAGCTGGAGGATTTGAAAATGTTGGGTTTATAAAACGAGATTGCTATAATGTGGTGAACAAGCAGAAGTTAATCAATGTTGAGGCTAGAGCAATGTTGAGGCTAGAGATGCTCAAAGTTTAGTAAACCATTTTAAACAGAAGTAAGCAGAAGATCTTATGTTTTTTTATGCAATTCAAGTTGATCAAGAAAATCGAATGACAATTTTTTTTTGGAGAGATTGTAGATCAAGAATTGATTATAACTCTTTTGGGGATATAATATGCTTTGACACTACATATCGAACTAATAGGTATAATATGATATGTGCTCCATTTGTAGGTGTCAACCATCATTGGAAGAATGTACTTTTTGGTTGTGCATTTCTATTAGATAAAACAACTACTTCGTTTATTTGGTTGTTTGAAACATTCTTGGAATTAATGAGAAATCAAAAACCAGAGACAATTTTTACTGACGAATGTCAAGCAATGAAGAATGCCATAAGAGTTGTGTTTCTTGATACTTGCCATCGCCTATGTTTATGGCATATCTCAAAAAATGCTGCAGAAAATTTACCAAGGCATAATGGGAATCTTGAATTTAAGAGTAGATTTAATAAGATTCTTTATAATTGTGAAATAGAAATAGAGTTTGAGTTTTGTTGGGATGCCTTGCTTAGAGATTACAATTTGGTGGGCAATAAGTGGCTTAGCACCTTATATGAAAATCATGAAAGGTGATGTTCTGTTTTTAGTTATAACATTTTATCTTGCTAAATAAAAGCTTAATCTAGGAGTGAAAGTACAAATAATGATTTTCAACATATGGCATGCAAAACAATGAGGCCAATAGAATTTGTACATGAGTATGAGAAAGCTTCAAAAAATATGCGCACGGAAGAGTTAAAAGAAGATTTTCATTGCAAACAAGGTATATCTTTTCAAATAGTTCAAAATTGTGGACTTTTGCAACATGCATCATTTGTTTATACTTGTACAATGTTTAAAAGATTTGAGTTAGAAATTACTTCTACCTTGGGGGTCACACACCAAGATGTTAATTTTGATGGAGTGTCTTCCACCCATGAAGTCATTGAAAGAGGTGGGTGGAGGGTTCATGTTGTCCATTATAACTCCTCAAATAATGTTGTAACATGCAGTTATAAAATGTTTGAAACATTGGGGTTACTATGTCGACATGCTTGCGAATACTTATTGTGAAAAATGTAACAGAGCTTCATGTTCAGTATATTTTGAAATGATGGACAAAAGATGCAAAGAAAGATAGTGTTGTATGTGATCATGCAAAATCAGCTGATGCAAATGATGAGTTGTCAATGACATCACGTCATAATGAATTAATGCGCTCAATTTATGAAATTTTCAAAAGAAGTGCAGCAACAACTCGACATATTGAAATGTGCAAAAGAAAAATTAGAGAGATGATAGAATTAGTTGAGAAAGATATGGAGGTGTTAAGTGTGGCAAGAGATGATGGTGAAAGAGAAAATAGTTTTGTTGATAATACCATCTCTAGTGATGTTGAGAAGACAAATTGCTTATTCAATAATTTACCTATATTAGATCCCCCATGTGTGCGACTAAAAGGAGTCACAAATGCAAGAATGAAAAGTAACATGGAGAAGCGTAAAAGAAAGGCATTAAAAGATATTACGAGATCAAGTAAATATTTTTGTTTTTAAATTTTAAATTGAAACACATTGCATTTGGCATTGCCGGGTCCTCACAACTCTGGACTTGTCGCAAGGAATTCGTGAAGCTTTAGATCGTGGTTGTTGTTGCCGTCAGTAATGGTTTCTGAAGACATTTCCCGGTTTTGCTACACAAATTCGACGGGCCACCCATTAGGGCTCCGCATCTCCCATATAATCACAGTGTTTTCGGTTGGGTTTACCCAATATTTTCTCTGGGGAGATATTGGGGAAATAGGGTTAGAGAGAGAAAGAGAGAGAGAGAGAGAGGTAGATAGAGTTATGTTTGAGAAAATTTTTGAATTTGTTTAGTTGATTTTGGGTTAAATCCGACTGTGGGTAAGTGGGTAAGTAGAGCTGAGTTTTTAACCTTGGTTTGATTTTCTAACCATAGTTAAGTTAATGGCATCAGTGGTGATGTGGAGTTGAGTAAGAAAAGATGGCTAGGTGGCGTTTTTTAATTGGGTGTTGGGACCTGGGAGGACCACATCAGTGGTCCTCCAGGAGGTCCCAATAATTTCTCCATGCCATGCCCCACGTGAAGTAAGTCATCTTAGGACGGACCTACTCTGCTAGGTATCAAATGATAATGATGATTGATGGCTGATGATATTCACCAAAAAAAAAAAAAAAAAACTCGTTTTGGTAAAGTTTGGCTGGATTGGGATTTGGGAATTGGGAATTGGGAATTTGGGAGGGCCTTTTGTTTTGTGCTAAATAAATACATCAATATTTTTGTGATTTTTTTTTTTAATCTCTTGTAGTCACAAAAAAAAAAAACAAAAAAAAGGACTAAAAACATAGGACTATAGGAGTAATATGTAATCGTTCATTAAAAAAAAAATGTAATAATTTCTGCAATTTGACCCATCAAATTTTGTCATATCTCTCTCTCCTCCAACTGAACAAATCAAACTAAAATTCTCAAATATTCTCTCACTCTACTAGTTTTTATTTTTTATTTTTTATTTCTTTTTTCCTTTTAAGTCTTTTGTTCTCTAAAATGTACACACTTTTTGCTCAAGTAGGAGAAATTATACCGTTTTCATGGTGGACCATATCATTTGTCTACCATTTCACTAAAAGACTCTTATTTATTTAAAATTACTGAGTCAGTAGTTAGTTTCTACTTAAATTTTTTTTTATGCTCAAATGAGGTGAGAGTTTTTTAGTAGAATGATTGACAAATGACATGGCCTACCATGAAGATATTATAATTTCTCCTCAAGCAGAGCTTGGGTTTTATTCTCCATGTGATGATGACACGTAATTACTTACATAATAGACACCATTTTTGATAGTATTGAATCCAGTGCATTGAGGTATTAGACCTAAACCAAATCCCTCTTACTCAAAAAGCCAATAAAACTAGAGGTAGCAAAATTTGTCATGACCTACGAACCCAACACAACTAAACCATTTATAAACAGGTCATGGGTTGAGGCTCAACGAGTTCGGGTCATATTCAGGTTGACACAACTAACCCATTTAATAAATGGGTGTGTTTGTGTTTAACATTCGAACATGTTTAACCTGTTTGACCTATATAGCTTAGTTATTAGTTATTTTGATATTATTGCTTAATTTATGGTTGTTTTTATATGTTTATTACTATATCTATAGTTGTAATTGTATTTTAATTTTAAATATATGGAAATTGATAAAAATTATATAGGTTGGGTATGACCTATTAATTAAATAGATTATTAAACAAGTCATTTGTATTGACATTTACATGACTTGTTAATTAAACGAGTTAAATGTGTTGGGTCGCTTGGGTTTTATTCTCCATGTGATGATGACACATAATTACTTACATAATAGACACCATTTTTGATAATATTGAATCCAGTGCATTGAGGTATTAGACCTAAACCAAATCCCTTTTTCTCAAAAAGCCAATAAAACTAGAGGTAGCAAAATTTGACACGACCTGCAAACCCGACACAACTAATCCATTTATAAACAGGTCATGGGTTGAGGCTCAACGAGTTCGGGTCATATTCAGGTTGACACAACTAACCCATTTAATAAACGAGAGTGTTTGTGTTTAACATTCGAACATGTTTAACCTGTTTGACCTATATAGATTATTAAGTTATTAGTTATTTTGATATTATTGTTTAATTTATGGTTGTTTTTATATGTTTATTACTATATCTATAGTTGTAATTGTATTTTAATTTTAGATATATGGAAATTGATAAAAATTATATAGGTTGGGTATGACCTATTAATTAAATAGATTATTAAACGAGTCATTTGTATTGACATTTACATGACTTGTTAATTAAACGAGTTAAATGTGTTGGGTCGGGTTGACCTATTTAATAGACAAGTCGTGTTCGGGTTGAGGATTCCTAACACGTTTACTAAACAGGCCAGATTCGGGTCAATCCATATAGTCGAATACTCATGGCTAGCTTGACACAATACGAACCTGACCTACGAATACAAATTGCCACCCTTAATTGAAACCTTTGTTGGAGACTTGGAGATGTACCTAAACAACCACAAAAGCTTCCAAAATTGTAAGAGAAATTGACTTGGAAATTAATTTTAATTGTAATTCATGTCTTACTTTTTTTTTCTTCCAAGTTAATGAGTGTCCTTAGGGCATAATTTGTTAATGGAAAATTTTAAAAAAGTTTAATATCACTTTCATGGGAAATAAAAAAAAAAAATTTAAAAATGTCAAAATAGGTAGTTATTTTTTATCTTTTCCTATAAATTTTTTCTAAAAATATCTTACAAACCAATGTTCTTATGGTATTCATTAACTTCCCCCCCCCCCCCCCCTTTTTTTTAAGTAGTCTTTACTTAATTTTAGCATTTAGTGCTTATGTCAAATAGGAAATCAAGATGGCAGGAAAGTTCCACAATGAACTGAAACCAATCATTACCTCTAAGACCTATGCTCTGTCTGTTAGGGTGAAAATGTGAAGGGTAGAAAAGGGGAAAAATTGGGGTCATGGGGGTGAGCAAAAATATAATTTAAGAGGCGGGTTCAAATTAGAACTAATAACAACTAATCATATATAATTTGTTATGAAACTGTTATAAAAATGTTTGGATATAACACTTCTTTTCATTTTTTATTATTCATTTTTCTACTCTTTCAATCAAACACATAAGTAAATCTCCAAAGCTCAAATTCAAACAGGTCTTCACCACTTCCTTCCGGTACCCCAATATTTACTGGTACTCCTATTAGCATGTTTTGCCAGTGCCCTAGCTCCACGAGTCAATGTAAGGTACAACCTTCAACCTCAAGCCAATGAGAAAATTCACAATTCAGCCATATATACTTTTCTTAAAGTAGTCTGTCAAGCCTCTAAGAATAAAGATGAGCAAGAAGTACAACCATGAGGTTGAGAAAATATAAGTCTTCATGTGAACTATGTGTTCAATCATATTTAAACTCTAAATACTTTTTTTATTAAATCGGCTCCCACCCACGAACACTTCTAATATTATTTAAAACTTAAAGGAGTGTTTCGGTGTTCGGTGAAGCAGCTAATTGGGGTGTGTGTTTGGATTCTTTGGAATGATTCTTTGGAGTACTCCATTAGTGGATGCATTAACACAAACGCAATAGGGAAAATCAAATACATTATTTCCTCTTACTTTTCTATCTTCCATCCTCCATTCTCCGAGTTTTCAATTGTCTATACCAAACAAATCATAAAGAATTCCTTTTGTAGTAGTTTTGTACAAGTGAAAGATAGAACCACAACAGGAATTTTGAGTTTCATGAAACCGTCTTATCAGAAAATTTTTCATTTTGAACAAGTTGAACCCTCCCAACCAAAGCTATCACTTGCTAAGGAAGAAGATTTGATACTAACCAAGATAGCCTAAAGAGGGTGGCCAGTTAGGCTTCAATGGTTAAATCAAAAACCGGTGAAGAATATGAGGAGTGAAAACGACAAATTTACAATGCATAGAGCTTGCTTTGCAAACATTGTTTTGGTGAGCGAATCGGTATTTAGGAAGTATTAGGAAGAGGTTTTTGGCATGAAATTGTCCTAAAATCAGGTGATAGACTTATCCGCTGGTCATTTGTCAAGACAACAGCTCCAAATTTGTAGGTGAATGGAATGTTGCTGAGTAACATTAAATATGATGGCTGGCTTATATATATAAAAATATATATATTTTATTTATTTAAGGAAAATCACTCTCTTAAGTTTTGAAATTCCCATGTTTTTTTTTTTTTTTTTTAGAAACAAAATGTCCATGTTAAGAAGTAACATTAATCAAATTGTACAATTGAACTTACTGTCTCCCAGAAAATTCATAATGAAAATTATTATATCGTTAAGTGGATGGATCAATCTTTTGCTCAATGCTATTAGTGTGTTCGATACTTACTCTCGAAAGAATCTCCCAATTATCATATTTAGGGACGCAAACAAAGCCTACGCATTGCATCGAATACTTGGAAGCAATTAGTTTTCCTCTGTGAAAGTTCAAAGTTTGGAATTCTCCTCGTACTAACATCATCAATATTTATTTTAACACAACTGTTAATAACCACACAGTAATTCATAATGGGCGCTTCCTCCACTATTTTCATATCTAATATGGGTGCCCTTAAGACATTTGTTAATTAATCATGTGGGGATTGTTCGATCAATAGGCCCATAAAGTTCAGGATTGATTCAGGAATGTTAGGCCCGCGGCCCATCCGAGGATGCATATCCGTCCGAGGAGGCCAAGTCAGGTCATAATGTAGTTACTGAAGGCGATGGTAGTCAACATCACAAGGGTAGGGTTCTGTACTCGTCCGAGGACACCATACTCCTCGGCAGTGTGCGTCCGAGGACGATTAGGACGTGGTCCTATCGCAACCAGACCTCAGAATTAGGTCACCGTAAAAGATAGAATGACCGACCAAGGACGAAAGAGATAAGGCAAACAAATATCTATCACTACAGCTGCCTCCGCATTAATGACCTCTTAACCAACTCTCTGGCCGCATTAATGTGGAGGTGATACCTGAACAGTAAGGAAGCAGCCTTACAGCTGCCCATAGGAAGTTCCAGGGGGTGCTAGATGGGACAGAAAGAAATCCTCCGGACCCAACCTTCACGTGTGCGGTGAGGATGGAACACAACGGGGGGTATATAAACTAAAAGAAGAGCACGAGGATGGGGGATCGAAACAAAAAGAAGAAGAGAGAGAGGAACAGAGAAAAAGAAAGAGGAAAGCAAGAGTAGAGAAAAAGAGTGGCCTTGATCACTAAAGAAAAGGATTGCTGTACCAACTTTAGACTTTTAGTATGCATGGGAACGAATCTTTATAAGGGAGACCACAGTTAACCTAGCTCTATACACCCACGCTCTACAAATCATATTGTCTGGGCCTTTTTACGTGCGAGCCCAAAATTGTTACGGTCCGTCACGAATCGTGTCCTTACAAATCATTTTAGAAAATTTTTTATTCCAATTTTATGAGAAATACAAAAACCTATAATTTTTTTTCCCATAAAAAGTTTATAAATCAATGCTTAGAGCATCCATTAACTTTTCCCTTATTTATAAACTTGACTTTTGGGTTCCATGGTTTTCCAAGTTTAATTTGTTACATGCGGTTATTTGAAATCTTAATCAATGCTGGTTTGTGAGTTGTGACCATTAAATGTTTAGAGATTATAGTTAGCTTATGCATGTTTTTTACCCTTTCTCTTTCTACTCTCACTTATGTAGGGGTATGCATTTCAACCAATTAATTCAATGAATGATCTAATGGCAAAAGTCTTGGAGTTCAACTGGCATATATTTTCTGTTGTTTACAATAGAGACATACATGATTCAAATATTTATTTCCTCATTGTAACTAGCAAATTATCATTTAAAAAAAAAAATACCAATCCAACTCAACTTGAAGTCTTGGGTTTTTTGTTGTTGTTGTTATTATGGTTTGATGGATTGAATTGAGTTCTAAATCTTTTTAAGAAGCTTGTGTTTGGTCAAATTTAGGTTAGTTAAATTTTCAACTTAGATCAACCTGATCTAACTAAAATTATTAATATATTTAAAACCTATTAATTTTTTTCAATTATAAAATGATATATATGTATTTTCAATTTATCAGTTTGATTTTTTAATGGATTTTTTAAACTTTCTTTTAATAATCAGTTTGATTTATTTTGGATTTTGAATTTTTTTTAATAATTCAACTATTATTCTTATAACATTTAAAGAGGGAGATTCAAACCTTAGTTCCCCTAATAAAGAAAAACAAACTATGTCATTATACTAAAAATCTCTTGACAACTTAATTTATATATTTTAGTTTAATTTATTTTGATATTTTAGAACTTAACTTTGATAAAAATGATTTGGGTTATAGATTTCTCAAGCCAAACAAGTTGGGTTGGTTTGTTGCCCCTTTTCTTCTAGAGCTGAAGATTGCTTTAAGTTCTCTTTCTTGTTATTTTTTATTTTTATTTTTTGGTTCAAAGGGATGATAATTATTTGTCCCATTTATTTGGTCTGTTGGGCTACTAGTTGTAATTGGGATGGCCCATGACCATCTCATCTCTTTTATCTTGACTTTTCTCTCTGGAGGATAGAGATAGGTGGAGACTATCTTCTTTTTTTTCTTTAATATATTATTATCAATACTTGAAAGAAAAAAAAAAAAAAATTTGGGCTTGAGATAGCCCAGTTTTTAAGAGGATTTTTAATCAAAGTTGAAAATCCCTCGTCCCCCTCCCCCGCTGGCCGCCGCCCCAGCACAAAAAAAAAAAAAAAAAAAAAAAAGTTTCAAATATGTTTGAAACTTTGAGCTCTAACAACTAATAGAAAAATGTTATATGTTCTGCCATATGCAATGCATATATATATTTATATTTTTTATTGGTAGTTGGGCTCTAAATATGTTTTGAGCTAAACTTTGTCCCACAGAATGTCCTATAAATCCTTGAATGTTTGTTTTTTTAAAAAACTAAATAAATTTTCCTAAAAAAAAAAAAAAAAGAAGACATGGTGAACGACGTTCCGTCTAGAATTAAACGACGTGCACTTCAAAAGGACCAAAAGGTCCAAAATATAGCGTTGCTCGTTTTTGTTATGGAAAAAAAAAAAAAATCCGAATCTGCACACCGTCTTAACCTTTTTTTTTGTTTATAAATATAAAAACCACGCATTATTTTTTGGCACATGATCCATAATCTCCACCCAAAGACTCCCCAAACTCTCTTCAAACGAATCGGATTGTCTGAAAAGCGACTCTTACAAACTAAACGGAACCGATTAAATATCTCTTTTAATCCCTAATTAAAATTCTCATACTTTGATCAGAAAGGTATAATAAAGTTTTGTTGATTAATACTAGTAATTCTTTAAGAAACCCTAGCTTTTATACTTGAACCAATTAATACTAATTTTTCTGTTTGTTTCCCTGGAAAAAAAAAATTAATTTTTTTGAAGGCGGCGGACCATGTCGTTCGATCTGCTGTTGAAGCCGTCGTGTAGTGGTTGCGGATCGACCACGGACTTGTACGGAAGCAATTGCAAGCACTTGACTCTGTGCTTGACCTGTGGCAAAACCATGGCCGAGAACCGTGGAAAGTGCTTCGAGTGCGGCACCACCGTCACTCGCTTGATTCGAGTTCAGTCTCTTTCTTTCTCTCTCATATATATGTATATGTTTGTGTCTATACATGTATGGTTTTCTTGTTCAATGCGTGTTTGTGTTCTTTTTTCCCTAGGCTCTGATTATCTTGTTGATTATGATTTTACTGTTCAATTTTACTGTGTTAATTGTTTAAAGAAAGCTCGTGGATGATTTAGCTATAACTAGGTTTTCTTGATTCTGAATTGAGATTCTTGTGAGAAATTTTCGCATTGTGAGTGATTCGAGTTTATGTGTAAATGCATAGTGAAATTTTACTTGGTGCCAGTTTGTGCAATTTCTTGCTTTTAGAGTAAGCGAAAGTAATTTTTCGGTTATCAAAACAAAAAATTGAACATGATAAAGTCTTTAGGTTTCTTTTTAAATATGTCTTGACCAGTGTATCCATGGTGTTTATAATCTTGTGTCTTTTTTTTTTTTTTTTTTTCAAGAAGTACTTTAGAGACTACACGGTAGATTTGTTTTGTAAACCTAGAGTTTATGTGTTGTTTTACTTGTTTTTATTGTAGGAATATAATGTTCGTGCAAGTTCTAGCAACGACAAGAATTACTTTATTGGTAGATTTGTGACTGGGCTGCCAAATTTTTCGAAGAAGAAAAGTGCTGAGAATAAATGGTCTCTACATAAAGAAGGGCTTCAAGGACGCCAAGTTACTGATGCCTTGCGGGTATTTAATACATCCTTACCTATTGCGTATGGTTTGTTTGTTTCTGCTCTTCATTTAAAGTTTTGGGAATTGAACTTCTCTGAATTATAGGGATTGCTGTAGTAATTCAATGTTGCTATTGTGGTAGACTGGTAGTGCCAAGTCTGATTTAGTTTAGAAATTAATTTCTCTCTCCATTATGAAGCTGGTTTTCGTTTTATTATTGAGTTTTAACTGATACTAAGTTGTTTTGCGTATGAGTTCATTCAAAGTGAGTTGGACCATATGTATCTTTTTTTTTAATGCTTAAAAATATTTATATTAAAATGAGAAAAGATGAAGCTTGTCTTATAGGTTTTAGACAAGCTTAAATATTGGCAGGGGGCAAACAATATAGCAAAATGTACAATAAACAGCTATATTCAGTGCTGAAATGTCTGGGAAGACAGCATTGTAACATAGATAAAGACAGCACATTATTTCTTGAAAGAAATGCTAGTTTACATCTAAAATAGCTGAAACAAAACATTATGTTGAAAATTGAAGAAATAACTGTTATTCACAAGTTGCAAGTTCTCCACTGTAGTGGTACACATGCTGTGTTAAAATCTAAGATGGAACACCACATGTGGAAAAAAAAAAAAATGAATGCCCATACCTTGATGGTAAAGCAGATACTGTATGAAGTTTCATTTTCCTATTTAAAAGTCAGATCAAAATGTTCCTTTGCACTTCTCATTGGCTTCTTATCATGTATTCTTATATAAATTTATTATTGCATCACATAGGAGAAGTACAAGAATAAACCCTGGCTATTGGAGGATGAAACAGGGCAATTCCAGTTTCAAGGTCATCTTGAAGGTGCACAATCTGCTACGTATTACCTATTAATGATGCAAGGAAAGGAGTTCGTTGCTATCCCTGCTGGGTCTTGGTATGACCAAATATATACCAGAATTCTTGTCTATGTGATGATAACTGTTTTTTGTTTTGTTTTTTTTTTTAGGGGGGGTAGGTGGTGGTTTAAAGATCTTCTCATTTTTATTTGATTTGTCTTGTTAAAATATTAGTTGAAAATGTATGCTTAAATCATTCATTATAGACTAGCTTGTTCCATATCTTTGGGAAAGTAGGTATTTTAATTGTAGATTGAGGAAGATGCCCTTTGGAGACAAGTGATGGAGATGAAATATGGATGTGTGTGGGGGGGCTGGTGTACCAGATCTGTGAATGGCCCTTATGGTGTTGGTTTATGGAAAAATATCAGTCAGGGATGGCCTTCTTTCTCTCACCATATTCTGTATGATATTGGTGATGGGTCTAGAGTGAAGTTTTGGCAAGACCGGTGGTGTGTGGAGAGACATCTCTTGCTGTTAGATATCCGGACTTGTTCAGATTTTGCAGGAATAAGGATGTCAGTGTGGCTGAGCTTATGATGTCCACCAATGGTGTCCTCTTTTGGGATGTGAGATTCTTTAGGGGTGTGCATGATCGGGATCTAGAGGCTATGTTAGACTTCATGGAAACCATATATGGTTCTCCTATAAGGGGGCTAGGTGAGGATAAAATGTGTTGGATTCCTAGCAAAGATAAGGGTTTCTTGGTTAGTGATTATTATAGAATTTTAGTTGGCACCACTTTCTATGGTTTTCCTTGGAAAAGTATTTGGAAGCAGAAGATTCTCTCTAGAGTAGCTTTCTTTGTATGGACTGCTGCCTTAGGGAAATGCTTGACGATTGATAATTTATGAAAAAGGAAGGTGTGGATTTTGGATTGGTGCTACATGTGTAAGAGAAATGGTGAATCGGTTGACTATCTATTCCTTCATTTTCCTTTTGCTATGGATCTATGGTCTATGGTTTTGGGTCTTTTATAGTATCTTGGGTTATGCCGCACACTGTTTTGGGGCTGTTACAGTGTTGGCAAGGCAGCTTTGGTCGTCATCAAAATGTTTATATTTGGTCCATCATTCCTCATTGCTTATTGTGGTGTCTTTGGAGGGAGAGAAATAGTAGATGTTTTGAAGATATTGAGAGATCTATTCCGGTCCTCAAGCTACTCTTTTTTAGAACTTTAAGGGATTGGTTGTTTGCTTTGCAAAAACAATCATTCCCTTCTTTTATTGATTTCCTAGACTCTTGCAATTTTTGTATTTGATTTCTTATCCCTTGTTCACTCCCTGTGCACTAGGGTGTTCCTTTTTTTATCAAAATATCTTATTACTTATCAAAAAAAAAAAAAAAGTATTTTAATTGTAAATTGTAGAGTTAACTTTTTTTTTTTTTTTTTTTGTGTTTGTGATGGTTGTTTGGTCTGTTCAATCTTTAGGTACAACTTTAACAAGGTTGCACAGTATAAGCAACTTACGCTGGAGGAAGCAGAAGAAAAGATGAAGAATAGGAAAAAGACTGCTGATGGATATGAACGATGGATGATGAAAGCTGCAAATAATGGAGCTGCTGCATTTGGTGAAGTGGAGAGGTTTGATGACAAGGAGAGTGGTGTGGCTGGTGGGAGGGGACGTAAAAAAACAACTGGTGATGAAGAAGAAGGTAATGTTTCAGATAAAGGGGAGGAGGATGAAGAAGAAGAGGCAGCAAGGAAGAATCGATTGGGACTCAACAAAAGAGAAGGTGACGATGATGAGGAAGGTCCAAGGGGTGGTGATCTTGATTTGGATGATGATGATATTGAAAAGGGTAATCAGTTTTCTTTATAGTACATTGTTCTCCATTTAAAGAAGACATTGCCATGGATTATTTTCCTCATTTCATGTGAATTTGTATTAATGGAACCCAATTGATTTAATTCATGTCAAGAGACTCGAAAGACTGTTCAGACGAGTTTGGAGACTGTCCTCTCCAGGGGAATATAACAGAAAACTAGTAGAGATGTTAGGGGCTTATTTGGTAGCAGTTTTTAAAAAGTGTTCTAAAAACACTAAGAAACTGTTTTCGATATTGAAAAAAAAAATTGTTAAACTAAAAAATTTCTTTCAAAATATGTAACTCAAAAAGGTTAAAGAAAATAAAAACTGAAAGCTTTTTGGTAAAGACAAACTCAAAAACAGTTTATTTATTTATTTAATTGCAAGCCTTTGACAGGCAATACCCTCCAGACACACAAAGCCAATCTGCTGGCCATGGACAAACCCACCCATGGCCGGCAAACTCAACGCACACATGCACTCACACATCAACAACAAATCAACACAATCACAATCCAATCTGCCAGCGTGCACAAAACAACCCAAAGCTTACCCAAATCCATTCAAGCCATGAACCATCCAACCCTACATATTTTGAACCTCCTTTCCAAGCACCAGTCTGGTCAAGCCCTTCAACCTAGCATTCCCGAGATCCCTGGCCACATTCAACCTATAAATGTACACAACAAATCAACGCAATCACAATCCAGTCTGCCAGTGTGCACAAAACAAGCCAAAGCTTACCCAAATCCATTCAAGCCATGAACTGGTCAACTACTTAGCTTTTGAACCTCCTTTCCAAGCACTGGTCTGGTCAAGCCCTTCAACCTAGCATTCCTGAGATCCCTGGCCACATCAACCTGTACCTTTTTGATTTTTTTAAATAGTATTCTTTTTAGAAAGGAACTTGATTCCTTATTATCCATTGGCATCTATGGTTTCAAGATATGACTGTAGATGGCATTTGGGGTGTTAAAATACCTTGGAAAGTGGCAATTTTTTTGGCTAGCCAACTGCTTTGGATAAAATCTTGAAAGCTGACAACCTTAGGTGGAGGGGTATATAATTGTGGATAGGTTCTGCCTGTGCAAGGATAGTGTTGAACAGTGGACCATGTTCTGCATTGTATAGGAAATTATGCTCATTAGCCTTATTATTATTTGGTTGCTGTGAGTATGCATGGGACTGTGGGGGAGATGTTTGCATGTTAGGAAGGAAATTTTGGTTGTCACAAGAGTGGTTTGATTCAATCTACCACCTATTTAAAAAGTTAAAAATCCCATGTGTTGGGCCCCACTTATCAAGGAGGAGTCTAGGTCCACAATAGAGGGGGAGTGTTAAGTGATTAATTCACCCTTTCCTAATAGCTTAATCTTTTAGGAAAATTGGTAATTTATTAGTTTTCTATAGCATTGTACTCATAACCTTGAAGAAAGTGCATGTCATCATTGGGTTGCCTTTTGTACTGCACTGATTTTATGGTATTTCTTGTAAATTCATCTTTAATGTGGAATGAGGCAAAAGCATGAAAAGATGGGTCTTAAGTTTTGGGGAATATCATCTACGAATTTTCATAATGTTAGGTGATTCTTTCTCGTGTTAAGAATGCTTTGTTCTGATAAGAATTGAAAACACATGATGACTTCTACAATTAATAATTATGTCTGCTTTTATGGTAAATCTTTTTTTTTTTTTTTGGTGGATAATTCAATAGTTGGAGGGGGGATTTGACCCTCAACATCTCCACTTGAAACACCAGGAAGTGCTAGTTGAGCTATAAGGCTCTTGGCCTTTTCTTTGAATCTAATGTATGCATCAATATGTATCAGGTGATGATTGGGAGCATGAAGAAATTTTCACTGATGATGATGAAGCAGTTGGTAATGATCCTGAGGAAAGAGAAGAATTGGCCCCTGAAGTTCCTGCTCCTCCAGAAATTAAGCAGGTGTGTGTACTTCTATAACAGGCAAATTTGGGTTAAACCCTAATGAAATTAATTTTTTTGATAAGTTCAGGAGGACATGAAGTAAAAATCTACCCTAATGGAAATTATTTGAATTGAAGATAGTACTTTGTAAACATTTACTTTGCATGAAGCCATATTAACTAATGTAAACAATATACTTCTCAATTTCTGAGCTGAGCTATTTATATGAGTTGCCATGCATTCTTACAATAGTAGGGGAAGCGCAGGTTTCTTAATAGCTAGAATTTCCGGAAGGCAGGTAGCATGTAGACTATTAAGCAAACTATCTACTAAAGGATGGAATTGCAACTTAACTCAACTAAGACTAAATCTTAACCAATTAAGGGTGCATCTTATTCTAAAATACATTCTGTTGTTAAAGCTGCCTGTCTATTAATGTCTGTAGCATGCAAGATATATTTTTTGAGTGTGTTTTTTTTTTAAGCAACAAAACTTTATGAAAGAAAGAAGAGGCCCAAGTACTCATGGAGTATACTATGGGAACGGCACAATGAAGTTCTGATGTTACAGTGGTCTATTAGATCTAAAAGAGAAATAAAAGAAAATGATCCCAAAGCTAGAGTCCAATCAGACAAAGATTCAAAGAAAAGCAACCTAAGATCGAGAGTAGTACTTTCACATACCTCAAAACTTCTAGCAGTTATTTCGCTCCTGCCAAATATGCAATATTATACACTTCCACCAACAATAGGCCTTATATTCTATTTTCATCTTTTTGTTTGAATACAGTTTCCTACTACAGTGTCTTGATATGATCTGTAGATAAGTAGAAACTAATTCCCATGGGAATTATCTTCCAAAAATTGTAGGCTCATTATGCCTTTTGATAACTATTTGCTAAAAAAAATGGTTGGTGGTATGTTTGGCAATTGATTTGTGAGATATATTCACAGCAATTAGAACTTTGTTGAAGTTCAAAAATTGTGCAAGTGTTCCATATTGCATAGTCATATAGTGTTGGCCTATAGCATCCCGCATAATTAGTGCCTCCATTACTGCTACACATTCTTACTTACTCATGGTTCCTGATTTATTCTTGAGATTTAGCTAATTATTGTTGATGTTTTATATAGCTGTTTTAACTTCTTCAATTTTGTGTTTCTGGTACTAGCAGTAGTACTTATGTCTCGTGCTTTGCCCAGTGCATGTTGATATCCAAAGTTGTGGCTTCTTCAATCTGAACACTAGACAAATTGTCAAAATGATAAAATCTATTTACATGTTCTTGCAGGATGAAGAGGACGAGGATGAAGATAATGAAGAAGAGGGTGGACTGAGTAAATCTGGAAAAGAGTTGAAGAAGCTACTTGGGCGAACTGGTGGGCTGAATGATTCAGATGCTGAGGATGATGATGATGATGAGGATGTAAGTTCAGTTTGATTCTTAATTGCAGTACCTTGCTATGTTAACAACTTATGTTTATTATTCACACTTCTTTGTGATCCATATTATGATAGATGTTGTCTAACTGTACCAAGGTTTTTATTTGATTTTCATACCATTTAGTTCATTTTTGGAATGGTGATGTGGCATTATATTTTCTTTTTAGGAGTGTGAAGTCAGTGACTTGGTTTCTTGTTCTTGGACATTGATAAGACTCACATGTACATTGATAAGACTCACATGTACATTGATTGAATCCCCTTTAAAAGAATGGCTTGCAATGTTTATTAAGAATGCCAACGTTATATGTGTGTTAAGAAATAGGAAAATGTTGTTATGGGTTGTACACTTGAGTGTTATGGGCAGTACCTTTCTAGGAGATTCCTAAGGTGCCAGCGTCTCCACCAGCTGTTACAATCTGGAATATACCTTGTTGTAAACTTCCTATATATAAGTAATGAATAGTGAAAAGGGCTGTGATTCAAGCATTAATGCACCTTTTTCATGATTATTAATCCTTTCCTTTCCAACAATGTGTTCTAAATTTGACTGCACTTGTTTTCCTCTCTATTGATGGAGTGTTTTCTTTTGGTTTGTCCAGATCGATGATGATATTGGCCTTTCCCCTGTGCTGGCTCCAAAGCAGAAGGATGCACCTAAAGAGGAACCTGCTGAAAACAGTCCTTTAAAAACGGCGCCTTCTGGACCTGCTAAGGGAACCCCATCTAGCTCCAAGTCTTCGAAGTCTAAGAGAAAATTGAATGGGGATGATGCAAAAGCAACAAATGGTGCACCTCCAAAGAAGGTGAAGACAGAAAATGTAGGACATTATTTTCCCTGAACTTGATTTACTTGCATCAAGTTTGTGTTCAATGCAAAGGATTTAGTTCCCTATGATAAGTAAGGGCTCCCTAAATGTGATAATGTTTTGATAAAATCATTTTAATATATTTTTTTTTTCTGGAATCAGGAACTAAAATCTTCTGTAAAAGAAGAAAATGTTCCTACTTCTAAAAGTACTGTGCCTTCAAAAGGAACACCATCATCATCATCAAAATCTGCTTCAACATCATCTGCTGGGCCTGTCACTGAAGACGAAATCAGGGCTGTTTTAATGCAAAAGACACCAGTGACAACTCAGGATCTTGTTGCTAATTTTAAGGCAAGATTAAGATCACCAGAGGTATGCTCTTTAACAGCATTTTAAAACTCTTACTGGATGGGGTTGTTTGACTGGGCAATGCTATTCGGCTCTTTTTTATTTTTTTTTTTAATTTTAGGGATTGAAATCGCTCAACATGTAAACCTTAGGCATGAACAGTGTATTTTGGCCAAAAATGAATGACTTTTTAATTAATAAATATCAAACTCAAGTGGTACTACCGTATCGAAGTTGTTAACAACCTTAAGAAATGCTGCCAACTCATCCGGGGATCACCTATACCTTGATATCCTCAATGCTATTGGTTGGATCAAGGGCTTTCACCCTTGTTCCCTCCTCTCTCCCTCTCACGGGAGGGTATCTTGTGTGCTGGGCCTGGGCATATGAGATATCTCTCTTATTGACATGTGGGTCCCACATTTCAGTAAGAGAGAAGTCTCATACCCCTAGCGCATTTGAAAATTTCTCCTCCCTCCCTCTCAATGGAATTAATTTCGTAAAAGGACAAGTTTTTGTATAGATCTTTTTATTGATTTTGTTTTCTTAACTACAAAATACTTCGAATTTAGAATTGAGAAATATATATTATTGTTTCTTTTCAATTCTGTAATTTTCCTAGTTAATTTACTAATTTCAGTTTTAAGAATAAAAATTTAAAAATAATAATAAAGAAAATGTAGGCTTATTGTGTACTTTTTTTCATTTATACTTATCAACGGTCAACATTGAATAGACGTACGTTTTATTTTTGTGTATTAATTTATATTTGAATGTTTGTATGATTATCATTATTAAGCAGGCACATAAGTTTGGAAAATCCTAGTTCCGTCCGGCTTAGGCTGTGGTGACTGGTTTTTTTTGTTGACTTAAGAGCTTTTAATCAGCCCAAACCAACTCAGTTGCCTCTTTATTATTACTATTATTTTAAAAAAATATTAGTTGTTGCTGGTGGAGGAAGCTTTACCCACAAACCTGCACGTTTTGAGACTCATGCATGGACCCACAAGCAATGGCGGAGCTAGGATTTAAGTTGAAAAGGGGGGGGGGGGATTTATATGTAACTCACAATTATGGCTCGACACAAATTTGAAAAATTAAAATTTATTCAGTTGAATATTAAATAATATTTTTCTTACCTATAAAAAAAAAATATTAAAGAATATTTTAATGAAATTATATATTTTTTTAAAAACCTTCATGAGAAGGAAGTATATTCATTTTGTTGTATTTATCTATTTAGCTTTTACTCACTTTTTTGGAGAAACAAACACATATAAGGAAGAGGGAAAGTGAAAGACTTTTGCTCACAAGCATCAATTTTCAAAGTAAAAAATCGAGTTATGAATGAAATGATATGCAATTTTATGTAATTTTGGTTAATGAAGACTTATAAAATGCTCAAATTATAATGTGTGAAACTATAATATAATATTTATTATATAGTTAGCTTCAAATTCCCAGCAACATGGTTACATGCATTCTATTACAACACTATGCTTGCGTGTCAAGCCAACAATTTTATATAGGCTACACTCTATAGCACTCAACCAAAAATAAACCCATTAGAAATCGTCCTTGGGCCTTTATAACTCCACTATGCCTGGTTATTAAATCTCCGTAGTCCAAGCTTCGTCAAAGTCCCTGGT
This sequence comes from Quercus lobata, assembly GCF_001633185.2. Classification (NCBI taxonomy): domain Eukaryota; kingdom Viridiplantae; phylum Streptophyta; class Magnoliopsida; order Fagales; family Fagaceae; genus Quercus; species Quercus lobata. The sequence continues at coordinate 69,779,891 of NC_044908.1, forward strand.
AACTGAATAATATACTTTATCTTCTATTGATAGCTTATGATACACATGAAGCTTTTGTCCAAGGCATGCTAGTGGAGGATTGAGGACATGAAAGTACTCTTGGTTCATTTAGAAATTAGGAGCTATGCTCTGTTTCAAGACCAAGAAACTAAGTGGCATTTAAATTAGCTAAATTTTCATGAAGTGTGAGTGAAGAAAGGTTTTGTCTAGGTGAGGTTCCTCAGCAGTTAAGGGATATAGTTTTGATTAATGTTCAATTATCTAATTGGATAGGCACTACTTTTTGTTACCCAAATATAAAGTAGGTAGGAGGTTGTATTATGTGTTAAGGTGTTTTTTGTGCGGGCCAGGGGGTGGGGGGGCAATTGCCCCCTCTTGGCCCCCCTTGGCTCTGCCCCTGCTCACTGCGCATATGCCATTTATTTTTTGTAATAGTATTAATTTTGTTACATCTATCTATACGTAATATAAAATGAAAATTTTTGGCCTTTTGTTGACCTCTAATGTTTGCACACAGGTTTTTGAAAATCCACATCTTTTCATGTCATTAATCTATTATATATCTTTTATTGAGTTTAAATTTCATGGGGATTCCCTATTAAGCCTCTTATATTTACATCTCCATTAGAATCTTGTCACATCATATTTTCTTTAAATTGTAGAATAGATCATATACAAATACATTCATATTGATTGTTTGTTAATAATTACCATTAATAATCAAATTTCATATTTAGAAAAACATAAACAGAAATAGAAGTTCATATTTTGTTCATTTATTGAATTTTCCCATCCATGGCACAAATAATTGACTAGTTTCATGTATTTTGAGACCTTTGTTCCCAAATTCAACACAATTGATGACCATCCATGTTGCATAAATGTTATGTGAATATACATAAAATTTTTATACAAAAGTTAATAAATATAGAATTGACTTTTATTTTTTATTTTTTTATTTTATGTAAATATATATTGTTAGTCCCCATTTGTTATTACTTTTTTTTGGCAATCTATTCTGCCAGTATTTACTGTTTTTTCTTTAATTAATAATTAAGTAATTATGACATCATGCTTTGATCTTGTTCAACTCCTTGATCTCTCATGTATTTTGGGTGTTGAAACAGTGTATCTCTCACATATTTTGGGTATTGAAACAGTGTGTTCATGTATTTTGGGTTTCGAAACAGTGTGGTTTTTGAAACGTTGCTCTTTTGTATTGTGTAGAATGATTTTAGGTATGGTTTTTGATTTTCTTTATCCATGGGAATGATTTTTGGTCCTTGATGTGAGGATTATTTGTGGCATGTATCTGTAGAATTTATGATTTTGTGGTGCTTGCTGCACAAACCATTTTACCTGATCTTTTAGAGCCTAGATGATCTCATATAATAAGGGGCAAAAAAAGATCTGACATAATACAGAACAAAGACATATATATTTTGGTGACGTGTTTCTCTTTCTTTTAATCATGGCATGTTTTTGTTAAAAGAGTAATGAGTTACAACATGTTTTCTCAAAGGAGTACTTGACAATTTTTTAAAATGGATGAAATGTATTCTGATTTCTTATGCATATGATGCAGGACAAGAACGCATTTGCTGCCATCCTGAGGAAAATTTCTAAGATACAGAAGTCAAATGGATCCAAGTCTAACTATGTTGTTTTGAGAGAGAAATGATTGGATCCATCCATGTACATCTGCTTTTAAGTGAGCTGGTATTCGCCCCTTCCTCCTACCCCAACTACTTTAACAATCTCTTAAATGTGTTCTTAATTCTTCTATATATGGTGGAGGATAAACAAAAACTTTTGCAGATATTCTGACGAAAATTTCTAAGATATACAGGACAAATGGATATGACTGTTGTTTTGAGCGAGAGATGATTGAGTCCATTTGCTTTTCGTTGCTTCCCGCCAGCCAATTTCCCCAAATCCAACAATGTCATTTCTAACAAAACCCTATCCGGCTATCACAACCTTCCTCACCCCTTTCTCCAAAAAAAAAAAAAAAATCCTAGTCATGCAAGGAGGTTGTTTTGTATAAGATCCATTTTAGAATCAAAAGTTGTGTCAAAATTATGGAGGATAAATATTGGGTTACTTTGTACTGATATATGGTATCTCGGATCTGTATGCATTTACAAAACTGTAAAGGTGGAGCCTAATGAGCTTTGGATAGCATGTGTTTTTAGTTTTCAGTATTTTCATTTTCAAATTCTATAAAAAATCAAAATTAAACAAGAAGTTTTGTTTTGTTTATTTTTATTAACTTTTGACCATATATAAAAAAGAAGCATATATTGTAAGTGGATCAGCCCAGCTTCTTCAAAAACCAGCCTAAAGCCCAATCCACATAACAAAGCCTATTGGCAGTAGCTGACAATGCAATTGAAAACTTTATTCTCAAAAAAAAAATTCCATTAAAACCTGAAATTGAGATACAACAAAGTAGAATCACCAACACAAGTATCAGCTACAATCCAGATGGATAAGGTGTTGGATCATTGGAGGATCACATCCCTTCCAAACTTGAAATCTTCACTTTTCTCTTGCTGAGGAGAAGATAAAGTTAGTTGCTACAACTTTAATTTAATCCCTTTAACCAAAAAAAAAAAACCTTAATTTAATCTCGAAAAGAGTGATAATGACAATGTGCGACTGTCGCCCTAGGAAACTTGGGTTAGGTAGGAGGAGGAGGGCTAATTCGAGATCACAAGGGTGATTGGATAAGAGGCTATGCAAGAGCTCTTGACAGTACCAGCAGTTTTATGGCGTAGCTATGGGTCTAAGGGACGGCCTAGCCACTGCCAAAGAGCTTGGCTTAAATAATCTGATTGTGGAAATGGATGCCTTGAGTGTGGTGATACTGATGAAAAATAAATATTCTAATTTGTTAATGGAACTTCTGTTATTTGATTGCAAGAACCTTTTGAAATCTATTCCCAACAAGTGGATAGTGCACACATTACATGAAGCCAATCAATGTGTGGATGTGCTGGCCAAATTTGGGGGAGCTCCATTTCTGCTTTTGTTGTTTTTTTGAATCTACCGTCAGTGGTGGCAAGTCTCTTGACTGCTGATAAAAATACTGTAGTTTGTAACATACTTGTTGACTCTTAATCCATCAAATTATTATGGTTAATCCAAAAAAGAAAAAAAAAAAAGGACAATGCGCACTGTCTAGAGTATGTTGCTACCTTCAGTAATAAATAATAAAATAAAATAAAATTCATGTGGTGTATTTTCTCATTAAATTCAGCTGAACTTTGTCCCTAGGGAACGGGGGCAAAAGAAAGAATAAGGAAAAGGATCTTTCTTTGTGCGCAACGTTGAACTCATAATCTAATATAATAGCCCTTGGAATATAGTGCCTTTATTTGAAAATTATATCACCTTAGGATTGCCTTTGTCTTCAAAGAAATAGACAATTTATCAAAAAAAAAAAAAGAAATAGACAATTTCCAGTATTTATTCTTTAGTAGTCAATAGAGAACGGCTCAACATTTTTATTTAATATGATTTAAATTGGATTCAATATTTTTTACGTGCCCACTAGTGTCTAGTGACACTCGACCAAAGCGGTGGGATTATCATTTTTTTTAAGTAAATACTAACACTCGAGGATATTCAAATCTCCCAAGTAATCTATAATAAGAGTGAAGACTTTCGGTTGGAGCACTAAAAACCATTCTAACAATAAATTATGTCTTAAATATTAATCACATAAAGTCGTACAAAATTAAGACAATATATTATCATGCATATAATTGTAAACAATTGCAAGCTGTAAGGGCTGAATATTTTTATCAGATTACATAATTCATAACAATCCCAATCCAAACACAACCACTGCAAGTACTATTTTAAAAATACCACATAATAACAAGTCCAAAAAAAGTCTTTTTTTTTTTCTTTCTTTAGCCAATACCCATAAAACTCGTGACTCAAAAACTAGAATTACTGTGGATAAAAGATAAAGATATTTCATATTTGTGTCTAGGCACCAATAGCATAGCAAAGGAACCCAAATGCTAAGAGGATGGAGCTTCCAATGAGATGGGCCGAACCGGAAGGAGTTGTGGGCCCAGAAGCAAGAGCCGACACATAGCCATTGGAGGCCTTAGACTCTGATGCAGCTATTTTTTGGAAATCATCAGGTGTTCCCTGAGGCAGCACCTCCACGTGTAACTTCAGGCCGTTCTTGCAGCTGTCTGGCTTGCTGCTCACGAAGTAGCGGATCCCTTCCCCGTCCAATGAGATGCTATCCAAGCCGTCCGTGTACATTCTGATTGGATTGCTGATATCGCACGACAAGTATTCATCCTGCTGTTTCACCTCAACGATGCTCTCTAGTCCTGCGGAGTATGTGAACCCTGCCCATGCACAGCACAACTTCCATTTCATTTAAAGATATACTCATAATAATAATAATAATAAATAAATAAATAAAATCAAAGCCAATGAAACTCTTTATGTTTTTCAATTATTTTAATTTCTTTTAAAAAGGAAATAATCTAGTTTATGATTATGCTAAATACTTATTTCACAATTTTTTTACCATAATTATGTGACTTGAAAAAAAGTGTAAGTATTGAAAAAAAAATAGTGAGCTCATGAGTAAGTGATAGTAGTTACGTGCCCTAAATTAACTTCTCTATATCACCTTTTTCTCAATGAATGATAGTTATTGACCCTCTGTTTTTACTTTTGAACGAAGAAAAGGCCTCAGTCCTTTTTGGTAGTGAAAAAAAAATAGTGAGCTCATGCGTAAGTGATAGCAGTTATGTATCATAAATTAACTTTTCTACGTCACCTTTTTCTAGATGAATGGTAGTTATTGACCTTCTGTTTTTACTTCTGAACTAAGAAAAGGCCTCTGCCCTTTCTTGTAGTGAAAAGAAAAAAAGAGTAAGTGATAGCAGTTACATGCCCTAAATTAACTTCTCTGTGTCACCTTTTTTTGGTTGAATGGTAGCTATTGACCTTCTGTTTTTACTTCTGAACTAAGAAAAGGCCTCTGCCCTTTCTTTTAGTAATTTAACTAATACTGTAAGTAACACTAACACTTTTTCTTTTTCTTTTTTATATTTTTAAGTAGTAAAAAATACAAGTTTAAGGTAAAGCTGAAAGCATCTAAATTTTCATTGTGAGGAGGATATTCATTCAACAAGTGGCTTACAATTGAGTGGACAAGACGAGAGTGCTCGATTTGCCGTTGGATTATTGGTTTTTTGGAATTAGTATAAGATTGACAAATGAAAGTAGACCAGCTGGCTAAATTGAAAATGAAATTTGTGAGGAACCCTTTGTTTGGTTGGTAAGAAAATTTAATTTTTCTTTAATGGGACTCACACGGGAAGCAATGCCAAAAGCAAAAAAAGCACGAGAAAACAATTGCAACTAATTTTTTTCCAGACCTACCACAGCAATAACATACAATATAGTATTTTAATTAAAATCAGAGAAATTAAAAGTACAATAGAGGGGTCTTACAGATTTTGTCTCCGACCCTGAAGATTCTGCCGGAGCACCAAGAAGAGAGATTGGTAGCTGGGTCCCACCCACGGTCACCTCCGACCACATGGTGCACTTGGGCTCCAACCCATTTGCCTTCAAGGCTCACAGAGACGATCATAACCAAAGCAACAGCCACAATATTCTTCAACCCAGCCATTATTATGACCACAAAACCCAAAACAGTTTTGGCTTTTCCCTCTCTATAGCTTTTAAAATGGCAAATCAAAGGAAATAAAAGAGAGATGGAGTAGAGGCAAAGCAAAAGCGTATCTTTCTCTTTTTAGTTTGTAGCTCACTAGTCACTAGTATAGCACTTAGCAACGCCTTTCCAAGCAGCTTCCTTTCCTAAACCTACACGAGAGCAAAGGACTTTAGTGAATTGTGTGTGGGTGCTAAACTACACACGTATATCATTCACTCTTTGGATTTGTTGGCATATTTATTATCGTACTAGGATAGTAGGCCATGTTATTATATATATGTTGACAAAGGATATTCACAATGAGTACCATACCGCCAAACTGTGCGCCGCATAGGATAATGGTTGTTCCATATGAAGTGGCCGACGACAATTAATTACTTATTTGCAGTATCTTATATTTATAGAATAGTTGCGATAAAAATTACAGGCAGTCAATTCCCTGCCTACCACGCAGGAAAGTTGTAACATTTTATATTGTTTAGAATATCTCTTAGTTTATTTACTGATAGACTAAAATGCCCTTGACCATTAAAGAGCAGAGAAGCTTTGGGCAATCTACCTAAGAAATGTTAGGTAACAGCATGAGGTGGCAACTTTTTGTACTCTCACTCTCACATTGTAATTTAATTTTCACTCAAACGTGGCTTCCTGTCACGGCTATGTATCTAACAACCTCTGTAACTATGACAGACACTCGTGAACGTAACACGAGGGTCAGTAGCGAATGAGGAGTAGCGACCATTTGTGGTTGAGAAAAGGTCAAGTGCAATTCCGATGCGCTTACACGTGCTATTCTATCGGTGGGCTAGAGTATATTTGTTGTTGTCCATGATAAAAAATAAAAAAAAATAAAAATAGTAAAGAACGAACTTTTTGTAAACTTTCACAATTATATATGTTTTGTGATTCATTTTTAATATTCAATGTAAAAGTAAAGAGAAATGGTGAAACTTAAAATATTAAAATAAATAAAAGTTTATTTATTTATTATTTATTTAAAAATTGTATAGTTTCATTTGGCAATTTGTTTGTTCAATATGGGATTGAACCGTTTTACGTGCTGAATTATGATATGACGGGGGCAAAATAAGAATTAAATCATATAAGTTTTGATCACACTTATCAGACATATTTATAAAAGACAAATTTTACCCAAACATACATTATTAAATTGGATAGTTTTTAGTTTTCAGAAACTTATTTGTATAATGTTTATTAAAATTGTTTTAATAATTTTTATGCTAATGTATTATAAAAGTTAAAAGTTATTTTATTCTCAAAAAATTTAGTTTTTGTTAAATTGAAAAAAAAAAAAAACCTGAGAAAGTAATCAATTTCTAGGCTTTTCTTTCTCAAAAAAAAAAAAAATAAAATAAAATAATTCTAGGCTTTGTTTTTTGATCAGATTTCTAGGCTTTTCTCTCTCTCCCACTCGTTATACTTTCATCATTTGCGGCAAAATAGTTCCTCCATTTAGATCCTATTAAAATAGGAACCATTAAAATCAGAGTTAAAATATCTAAGATGTCCACATGCGAGCTATTATACAAATCAAAGTTTAACTTCTCTAATTACAATTTCATGACTTTACCTGTCGTACAAATGGTTCCTGTGACAAGGAAAGCTGAAAATCTTTGTATTGAAAAAATATGGAGAGGGAACTCCCAGGAGTTCACTGTAATTTTTTTACGTTAAAACAACTTAGCATTGCTACCTGGTTATTGAAAATAGGCAGCTCCTTCCCTAGTCCATTTGAAATGCAATTGTCCTTGCCGTATGATTTCCAAAGTTATTATCTTCTTTAAATTTATTTTAGTGAGTTAAAAATCTTGTGAGCCACTAATATTATCTAATTCGCTTCTTATAGAAAAAGCAAAGAACTTAAGTTCAAATTCTTCTAATTTATTTATTGAATGGGAAAAATAATCAAAGAAGTTTCTTAATAGTTTACTGATAATGATATTTTTTGTGGTTTCTATATATGCAGTTTGAACCCTATCTACTTTTCCCCCACTATCTATTTATCTCAACAGAAAAAATGAAAAGAAAAGAAGAAGGCAACAATGTAATCTTCATTTAATGTACCAAATATGTCCTAATTTTATGGTCTTTAAAAAAAAAACTAATTTTATGGTCTTTAAAAAAAAACTAATTTTATGTATATAAACCTATTCTTTTTAATATCTATAAAGATGACTTTTTAATATGTTTTTTCAATAATGAGGACACACACACACATATAGTGGAATAAATGATATTCACAAAGAGCCCTCATGCTATGATTAAATGGCAAACCCAATATGAAGAAAGGTAATGATTTTGTTTTTTTTTTTTTTTAAATGTGAAGAGAACGAACCAACGGATGAGGATATTTCAATGATAGTTTCTTAATTATGAGCTTTTAGGCTCTGTTTAGGAGTTTATAAGGGAATGTAATGGAATAGAATGGAGTAATCATAAGGGAATGGAAAGGAAAGGAATGAAATGGAATGGAATTGAATGTATTTAAGTAAGGGAAAGGAATCGAATCGAATCAAATCGAATCAAGTAACCTTGATTGGATGTTTTAATATAAAGGAATGGAAATGAATGAAAATGAATGGAATGTAAGTAATCTTGTTTGGGAGCAACATAGAGGGAATGAAATAGAATCATTTTATGACAATATTACTATTAGACCCCTATTTTAAAATAAAGAGTTGAATATATAGGGATATTTTGAGAGTTTTAGTAAAAAAAATTATTAAATTTAGTCCCATTCCCTCCCATTCCTCCCAATTTCGAGGGGGAATGAAAATTTGAGATTTTAAGGGAATAGAGAGAAATAAGTGTTCCCTCCTACTCATTCCATTCTCTCCCATGTATAGGGGTATTTTGGGAGTTTTAGTAAAAAAAATTATTAAATTTAATTCCATTATCTCCCATTCCTCCCAATTTCGAGGGGAATGAAAATTTGAGATTTTAAGGGAATAGAGAGGAATAAGTGTTCCCTCCTACTCATTCCATTCCCTCCCACTTAAACTCCCAAACAAGGGAAGAGCTTTCCATTCCCTCCATTAAAACTCCCAAACAAGAGAAGGGAAAAATATTCTAAAATTATTCTTTTCATTTATTTCCATTCCATTCCCTCCTCTCAAACGAGGCCTTAGAGATATAATCAAATTGGTTGAAGCAATATCAACTGTGGTTGATTTTTCCACTTCAGTTGCATTTTGTGTGAATAACTAAAAGAAGGCTTCCTAACTTGGCATACTTTTGATAACAAACATAAGAAGCGACATCTTTCTTTAACTTTCAATGACTTTACTTTGTAGAAGGTTTATTGTACTTTGACTCATTTGCCTATCATGCATTGGCAGGAGAACTTGAGAATGGTATTTAAATTCAATATTACTACTACAATACTTGAACTTTGGATGATTAATAAGCCATTACTCAAATAAACACAACAAGACCAATATTACAATCCTTATTATTGCGAAACCATGAATGATGATGAAAAGAGAACAATTTTTTGTTATTTTTCCCCAACTTAACTCAAGTGGGAATAGAAATTTGGTTTTTTTTTTTTAGATTCTGATCTGGCTATATATGTGGTAGATGATGTGGCAAGTAACTCAATTTTTTATTATTCTGTTTGAAACATCAAAATTTTCAATCTAATGGATAATGACAGGGACCAAAGTAACATGATACTGAAAGATAAATGACCAAATTGATACAATTGAAATATTAAGAACCAAATTGACATATGGTGTAAGAGATAGGAATCATTTATATAATTTATAACCCTTTTTTTAGAACTAGTGGAGGGAAAGGAAAAGGGTGAAGCCAGTGAATATTTATGTGTATAAACATGTTGGTTTAATATGTATAAACATGTCCTTTTAAACATCTATAAACATAAAATTTGCAATATGTTTTTTTTTTTTTGCTAATAATAATGATGAAATATATATTAAAATAATAAAAATGATATTTACAATGAGCCATATTAAGGTATAATTAAGATATTTCTTTAAATATAGATATTGATGGGATAGCAAAAATTGCTCATCTCTGGTTCGTCCATAAGGGTCGTCCGTGAGCCAAAGGCCAAACATTTAGGAAGGTTGTCTATGGATAAAGGAGTCGTCCAAAGGCAAAGCGCATGGACGACCACATGACACTTGGGGAATTCTCACGGAATTTTGGAGTGGGAATTAAACCCGTATTCATTGCCACAAATTCCTCACAAATTCTTAACTTCCCTCAGCAGTTGTAACTTCTATAGCCGTTGAGGAAGTTATGTCAGAATTCGTTGATTTCCACAAATCCTGGGGAAGTTACTAAATCAATAATCGCTTCAAGGTTCTCTATATAGAGACCAACCGGTATCAAATCAAGGCAAGTTTTTTCTAACATTACTCCCCAGAAGTTGGAACTTGATTTTTGAGAGAGAAATTGACTTATTCATCGGAGAGGACTTGGCCGATTCACCCCGGTCACCTTTTTGATAAGTGCATTCATCTTTGCAGGACTTCACTACAACCATAAGCCCATTGAAGTTGAAGCATTCAGCCTACTGATCCTGTGCAATATCAGTTGGCGCCGTCTGTAGGAAGCAGTCCGATTGCTTTGCAATTTGTCTTTCTATGACAAAAGGTTGATTGGTTCGAACCAGATCGAGGGTTACCAGCCTGGGCCATTAAGAGAGTAGGGATGCTTCAAGCAACCCTCATCGCGATCGTCTATCAGCCCCAGTAATGCCACAATCCTTTGTTCAACACTTGCAATCTATGGCAGCCGCCATGGTGGAGTTAACTCGTCAAAATCAGGAATTGACCAGGGAGATTAATTTGAAGAAGCAATGATATGAGGGGTATACTGAAGGTCAAGCCCAAAATCAGGAAGATAGGGGAAACACTGAACCTGAAAGCCAATCAAGGGGTACCACGTCAAGAAGGGTGCCACAATTGGAGAAGGAAATGGACGAGATGAGGAAGGTTATGGCGAAGATGAGGGAGAACATGAGAAGGGCAAATCCAGTGGAGGATCTAGTCCAACGAACATTATAACTTACAGCCAAAAGTATGAATATGTTTAGTTATTTCATTACAATTCATTTTATCTCTAATAATAAAGAATACTGTTCATGTTGTAATCTTTATTCAATGTACCAAATATGTCCTAATTTTATTGTTTAAAAAAAAAAATTTTATGTATATAAACATATTTTATTTATATGTATAAACATATTCTTTTTAATACCTATAAAGATGACATTTATATATATATATATATATTGAACATATATATATATATATATATTGAACATATATATATATATATATATATTGAACATATATATATATATATATATATATTGAAATAAATGATATTCACAAAGATCCCTTATGCCATGATTGAATGGCAAACCCAATATAAAAAAAGGTAATGAATTTTTTTTAAAGATGAAAAGAACGAATCAACTGATGAGGATATTTCAACAAACAATTTCTTTCTTATGAGCTTCCAGAGATATAATCAAATTGGTTGGAGCAGTATCAACTACGGTTGATTTTTCCACTTCAGTTGCATTTTGTGTGAATAACTAAAAAGGCTTCCTAAGAAACAACTTGATTCTTTGACTTTCAGTGACTTTTCTTTGTTGAAGCTGCATGTATTTTAAAGTTTTCAACCTAGAATATGTATGGTTAGGATGGTCCTTTGTGGTACTGAAATTCAAAATTAACTACTGTTATACCTGAAATTTGGTTGATTAATAAGCAAGTACTCAAATAAACACAACAAGACCCATTTACAATCCTTATTATTGCGAAACCATGAATGATGATGAAAAGTTAACATTAATTTTCATGTATATAATTTTTTAATTTTTCCCCAACTTAACTCAAGTGGAAATAGAAATTTGGTTGGTTTTTTTTTTTTTTTTTTTTTTTTTTTTTTTTTTTATAATTTGGCTATATATGTGGTAGATGATGTGGCGAGTAACTCAATTTTTTATTATTTCATTTGAAACATTAGATTTTTCTATCTAATTTATAATGACAGGGACCAAAATGACATGATACTGAAATATAAAGGACCAAATTGATACAATTGAAAGGTTAAGAACCAAATTGATACATGGTGGGAGAGGAAAACTTTGAAGTAATTGAATATTTATGTGTATAAACATATTGGTTTTTTTTAGAAAATATAAACATATTGGTTTAATATGTATAAACATATCCTTTTAAACATCTATAAACATATACTTTGCAATATGTTTTTTTGCTAATATTAATGATGAAATATATATTAAAATACTAAAAATGATATTTGCAATGAGCCAAATTTAAGGTTTTGGTCATGATTAATAGATCAACATGCCTTTTTTGACTTAGCAAAAAAGGCAAGTATGATGTCCACTACACTTTGTGCTTCATCAACTATAAAAAACCATCCCCCAATAAATAAAAAACACTAAAAAACACTATGAGTTTTTTTTTTTTTAATATCTTTAAACAAATGAAGCCATTTCACATCACAAATCAAATGCGTTAACTTTATTGCCTTATATTTCTAGTTAATTCTTAGGTTTAACCAAATAAAAGTACCTTATGTGCACACTTTATCTATTTGCATGAGAGGTGTTCTCCTTTGCAAGTTGATGCATCAAGCATTTGCCTTTCTCTGGGCCTTACAAGTTGTTGCTAGAAAGAATTGAATGTAGGTTGTCTTAAGAGGTGATTTTAAAACTTGTGGTGACAGCCTCAATATAAAGAAGGATGGTCAAGTGGACCGGTCTCTTAGGGTCTGTTTGGATACAGCTGAAAACTGAAAACTGAAACTGAAAACTGAAAAACACTGTAGCAAAATAATTTTTAAATGTGTAAATAGTACCGTGGGACCCATTTTTAATGAAAAAGTTGCTGAAAAGTGAAATTTGTGGGTCCGTAAATAGTACATGGTATGCACTGATTGGCTGAAAAAAGTTTGAAAAGTCCAACTTTGCGGCTACTGTTCATGCACAGTAGCCGCAATCTCAAAAACGCGTGAAAAAAAAAAAATGGAAAAATGCAGACGCAAACATTTCAGCCGAATCCAAATGTGGCCTTAGTACTATTAGTTGTAGTTTCCTTGAACTTAGTAAATTCAGCTGGGTTAGGAGAATCTTATTTCTCAACCTACACTACTGCTAAACTTGCTATTAGGATAAAAAGTCAATTCTATTATAACAAGCATGATGCCTCCCAAAAGTAATCTTGGATAGTTGGATGTTTGTTGTTGGCTCTTTTTTTTTTTCTTCCAAAGCTTTAGCCGCATGCCCGCATTAGACAAAACCAAAAGATTCTTCTAATTACCTTATTAATTGCGTTACTTAAAATCAAAAGATTCTTCTAAATACCAATTAATGCATCCTGTAAAAACCACCATGCATGCAACTATGCAAGTACATTTAGTTTCATGCTTTCATTTTTCATTTAGAAAATATACTTTAGAGCTTCATTTGGTAACACATCATGAACATTACTGGTGTGGAATTTTAAAGTTTGATGTGCATTGATAATAGCTTAATTTTGCATATTTATATCATTGTTAGAAAGCATTATCGTACTTATTTTGAGATAATTCATGCATTTCATATTTGGCTTTGAAATAATGCTGAATAATCAATTTTGTGCTTAATTGAATCTTATTGCATGAATTTGTCTTTTGTAGGAGAATGGAATTAAATAAGTGGATTTGTACAAAAAAGAAAACTAATGGACGTTACTTTTATAAGGCCCATGATAAAGTTAAAGAAGACCAACCCAATTAAATTTAAGTCCAGTTGGAGCAGGGACTCAAATGAAATTTGCACCAAATCTAAGTCCAATTCGGATTAGAATTTCAGACTGCACATCAGTTAGCATTTTTGGCATAACTTTCGGCTCAGATGTCCAATGGTGATGATTCAAGTTGGGCTGGAAAGTTAACTTAAAGGGCTATAATTTTTTAGTTTACCAAAAGTCCGAATTCAGATATTAAATGGGCCAAAATCGTCGGTTAATTAAAGCCTAAAAATCTAGGATTTTCTCCAAACGAGAATTCAACTTGTAATAGGATTCCTTAACCTATTTAAAGACTCTTTAGGGCAAAATTCAGTGAGGCTAGTGTTAGGGCTGAATGTATAGAGAGCTGCGGCTACCTCTTCCATGATAGTTAGTTTTAATTATTTTTCTAGTTTAATGTTTAGTATTTTATTTTTGTGTTTTCTTTCAATTACTATGAGTAGCTAAATTTATAATTAGGATTGAGGATGATACCTTGTTAAGGATTATCAGTATAATTTATGTGATTTGATTTTTCTCACAATAATTGTTCTTTAATGATTTAAATTGTTCTTACTTTATATCAATTGACTAAGATAGGATTCTAGATATGAGTTCGATCATGTTTTTCTCATGATTTATGATTTATATTAATTAATTGAATGCTTGGTTTATTAATTCTTGATTATAAAATTGGATATCGCTTGTGATTTGTCTGTCAATGGATACAATTTATGATTTGATTTTTAGAATTTGATATATCTTGTGATTTTTTTGGCTATGGATATAATTGATGATTTGATTTTATACTTAAGAAGCGAAGAAGAACATTCTTTTGATTTTTAAAATAAGGATTTTAATGAGAATATTTTCCATGATAGCAAGATTGATTTCTAGATTATCATGTAGTGAGTTGAGAAAAATTAATAATCATAAATATATGCTGATATGACTTACAAGGCGGATTCCAAAACCTTAATTCCTTTCCCTTGATTGTTTGCATCTTTTTATTGCTTTATATCTTTTGCTTAGTTTAACTATTTGCTTAATTTTATTATTTGCTTCGTTTATTTAATTTTGAAAGCAACCAATTTTTATTAAACTTGATTAGGATTAATTTGGTTAAGATTTGATTTAATTTTCCTACGTTCATTCAAGTCCCTGTGGGTTCGACCTTGTTCTTGTCAAACTATACTTCAGTACGGTTCGTACACTTGCAAGTACTTTAAAATTTCACAACAAAGTTCTTGTAAGTGTACGAACCGTACCGAAGAATAGTTTGACAAGAACGAGGTCGAACCCACAGGGACTTGAATGAACGTAAGAAAATTAATTAAACCTTAACCAAATTAATCCTAATCTAGCTTAATAAAAACTGGTTGTTTTGAAATTAAAATAAACTAAGCAAATAATTAAACTAAGCAAAGATATAATATAAAGCAGTAAAGAGATGTAAACAGTGTAGAGAAAGGAATTAATTTGGAATCCACCTTGTTAATTCATATCAACATATATTTATGATTATTATTTTTTCCCAACCACTACATGATAATCTAGAAATCAATCTTGCTTTCATGGAAAATATCATCATTAAAACTTATGTTTAAAAATCTAAAGCATGTTTTTCTTCGCTTCCTAAGTATAAAATCAATTCATCAATTGTATCCATTGAAAAACAAATCACAAGAGATATCAAATTCTAAAAATCAAATCATCAATTGTATCCATTGACAAACAAATCACAAGAGATATCTAATTTTAAAATCAAGAAATAATAAACCAAGCATTCAATTAATTAGGATAAATCCTAAATCATGAGAAAAACATGATTGAACTCATATCTAGAATCTCATCTTTGTCAATTGATATGAAGTAAGAACAATTTAAATCATTAAATTAACAACTATTGTGGAAAAAATCAAATCACATAAATATTACTGATAATCCTTAACGAGGTTTCATCCTTAACCTTAATTGAAAATCTAGCTACTCATAGTAATTGAAATAAAACACAAAAATAAAATACTAAGCATTAAACTAGACAAATAAATAAAACTAATTGTCATGGAAGAAAACTAAAGAGGTAGTCGCGGTTCTATACGTTCAGTCCTAGCCGTCCTCCTTAAACAAACTCTAACCTAAAGCATTATATAAGAGAAGTCACTCCTAATACAATTCGGACTAGCCTTCCTTTCTATTGCTTTATTTTGCTTATTCATAATCACATAACACATGCGGCTGACCTAAGGCTTTTCTTTACAATGACCAAAACTGAAGTGGCCCAATAGAAATTCCTTGTTTAATTCTTGTATGTCGGTGAAGTTATAGGGAATTATTGGACTGGAGAAAGCCCACAAACATGCAAAATTCTTGTCTTTTCTTTTCCTTATCTGACACTTAGCGCCTTCCAGCCTTGCAAATTACAATTCTCTAACACTGTGTTTGGTTGGATGGAATTTAGGAGGGATGGAAAATATAGGAGAGAAAATGTAGATTTTCTGCTGTTTGGGAAGGGAGGAAAATGAGAGGGAGTGGAAAACCAGGAGAAAACTTTCTCTCCGGGCCCACAAATTTGTGTCTCCCCAATTCGGGAGGAAAAGTTGGGAGAGAAAAGTTCTCTCTCAAAATTTTTACCATATTAGCCTCCCTACCTACCCTCATTACATTCGCACCTACCCACCTGATTTTCATTCTCTATTTTGTTTTCATTTTTGGATTTTGTATTGACTTTATTAAAGTTTGCTAGCCTTCATCTTTGCTGACCATGTTTTTGTGGGTTGAATGTAGTGTAAATTCGCTTCTTGAATCAATTGGCCCCACCTTGTAGTTTCAGCATAGTCAATTACACTTCACTTGCTCTGCTTCTTCTTCATTTTTCTTGTCTTCCACTAATTCTTGTAAGAATGCAAAGCCTTTATAACCTATAAAACAAAGATAGATTATAATTAGTCACAAATTAATCATAAAAATGAGGTAAAATATGCAAATATGAGGGTACTTTATTGTATATATTTCATGCACATCAATTACTTGAAGCAACTAGTGTCTAAATTACTAAATCACTATCTTGACAAACTTGTTAAAATAACTTGTGCTTATCTTCTAATAGAAAAAATTGGAATACATGCCCATTCAGGCAGCTCCAACACCATTATGTAGTTTGATTATGATTCTAATGATGAAAAAATACATCTAAATATCCAAACATAAGCAATTAAGCACTTAGATGCATGCGCAGCTGATACGTTTAGAACGCATAACATGACTTCATCTCTAGCTATGACGTTATCCTTAAGTAGCCACAGGAAAACATCCATGGCTTCTCCAAAGCAACCATATGACTGGAACTAGAATATCAATAAGTGGTCCAAGACTTCACATTTTCATTACACAGATAAACAATAAAGTCAAAAACTTTATCCTTGATCTCCCAACAAGTGAGTTTTCTAGTGCACCTTGTTAACCTTCTCTTCCTTTTTCTTTTTGGTTGATAAGTTGTAAACTTTCCAACCCTAGCTTAATTATCAATCTATGAATTAGAAATCCTTCTTTCAAATTCTTGTATCAACTTCGAGTTCAGAGATCAGGCAATATTCACATCAGGTGCTCTGGTATCAAAGATTATATCAAAGCTGTAGATAATAACGAGGCTGATGATCGAGCTTCATAATAATGAAGAAGGATTGCCATGTGAGCTGGGAAGGGTCGAGGGAAGGTGCGAAGGGAAACTTAACCATTATTTTTAAAAAACTTAACCATGGAAACTTAACCAAATTAAAGTACCTTATGTGTACACTTTATCTCTCTATATGAGAGGTGCTCTGCTTTGCAGGTTGAAGCATCTGCCTTTCTCTAGGCCTTACAAGCTGTTACTAGAAAGAATTGGATGTAGGTTATCTTAAGAGGTAATGTTAAAGCATGTGGTGATAGCCTCAATGTAAAGAAGGATTGTCAAGTGGACTGGTCTATTGGCACTATTATATGTAGTTTCCTTGAACTCAGTAAATTTAGCTGGGTTAGGAGAAATCTTATTTCTTAGCCTACACTACTGCTAAACTTGCTGTTTGGGTAAAAAGTCAATTCTGTTATAATAAGCATGATGCCCATAAAAGTAATCTTAGATGTTTGTAAGTCTGATTGCATTGTTGTTGATTTTTTTTTTCTTCTACAACTTTAGTTGCATGCCTGCATTATACAAAACCAATAGATACTTCAGGATTTAGCTTACCTTCAGTGTTTTTTTAACTAGACATTTCATATTATTTTAAATATATAATAGCAAGTGGTAGTAAGTTTTAATCTCCACATTTTATTTAGTTAGTAGGTGATGTGATGATTTCTCATTAAAATAAAAGAAGATTTTAGTTAAAAAATTACTAGAACTAAACCAAACCCGATACCTTATTAATTGTGTTAGATAAAATCAAAATATTCTTCTAAATACCAATTAATGCATCCTTTAAAAACCATCATGCGTGCAACTATGCAAGTGCATTTAGTTTCATGCTTTCATTTTTCATTTAGAAAATATACTTTAGAGCTTCATTTGCTAACACATTATGATCATTACTTGAAGTGACTATTGTCTAAATTACTAAATCACTATCTTGACAAGCTTGTTAAAATAACTTGTGCATATCTTCCAATAGAAACAATTGAAATACATGCCCATTCAGGCAGCTCCAACACCATTCTGAAGTTTGATTATGATTCTAATGATGACAAAATACATCTAAATATCCAAACATAAGCAGTTAAGCACTTAGATGCATGCAGCTGATACGTTCAGAACGCATAACACGACTTCATCTCTAACTATGACGTTATGCTTGAGTAGCCACTGGAAATCCATAGCTTCTCGAAAGCAACCATATGACTTGTTGAACTAGAATATCAAAGTGGTCCACGACTTCACATTCTCACTACACCGATAAACAATAAAGTCAATAAAGTTTAGAGTTTGTTTGACAGAGGAGTTTGAGTAACGTTGTTTAAAATAATGTGGAAATGTGGTTTAAAAAGTATTGTTAAAAATATGTATTTATACTATTTATAAAGAGAAAAATGTGTTTGGTAATGTGTTTTAAATAGATATTTTGGTGTTTAGAAATATGAAGTTGTGTTTTGGTAAGTGTGTTTTTTTTTTTTTTTTTAAAAGCTGTCACCGATACTGTTTCTCTTTATTTCATATCAAGACTGAACACGTGGGAGAGAAGAGACAGTATAATTATACGCATGGGCCTAGAGTACAGTGAAACACACACTCAAACAAGCTTGAACACAACTCATCTCCTGTGAAACACTTGTTCAAACAACGCTTGAACACAACTCAAACAACAATAGTTCAGACTCACGTACCAAACAAAGATTTCAGCATGGGGCCCACCTGTTTGGGTGTTTAAACACAAAACAACGTTGCTCAAAATAGACTACCAAACAGGCCATCATTCAACAAGTAAATTTTCTAGTGCACCTTTGTTAACCTTCTCTTATTTTTTTTTTTTCTTTCTTTTTTTGGTTGGTAAGTTGTTCACTTTCCAACCCTAGCTTAGTTATCAATCTATGAACTAGAAATCCTTCTTTCAAATTGTTGTAACAACTTCTAGTTCAGAGATGAGGCAATATTCACAATATGTCATGTGCTCTGGTATCAAAGATTATATCAAAACTGTATGGTATAATTAATGAGGCTGGTGATCGAGTTTCACAGTAATGAAGAAGGATTGCTAATTGAGCTTGGAAGGGTCACAGAAAGGTGTGAAGCGACACTTAACTGTTGCTGTTAAGATTTTTGAGTTCTTTCCTTCATTGGTGGTGGTAGAGGTCAAGAAGAAAGGAAGGGATAGAGTCATAGAGGAGAGTACGAGGAGGCTTTTTAACATATAATTGAAACATGGGTTGCAGTATTAGAGTAACCAATTTTTGGTTTACTCAACATCGATCTCTATTCCACTTCTAATATTTCGCTACTTTTCAAATTTTAAAGCTCTAGAATTAGATTTTGTGGATTCTTTGACTATTGTAAAATCATAGCTAATTAAAATTGTGGGATCACCACACATTCTTGGTACAATGTTCACTCTACAAGTATAAATATCTGTGGAGTGTGAGGGGGTAAGGGTCAGGGTTCAAGTCTCCAAAAGAGAACTTCACACACATATACACTTAGGCTAGAGTATAATTTTTATCTTGTATAAAAATTAAAAAAAAAAAAAATTTTTGATTTTTTAAAGGGCTTTTTTTTTATTTTTTTTATTTTTAATATGTTGAGGTTTTAGATTTTGTGGGAATTGCATGTAAAGTTATACTTAGTGTTTGTTGTGGAGTTCGAGTGATTAAGTGAATTGAAGGTTGATAATTTGGTATGTTCTAGTAGATGACATAAAATTGTATGTTCTAGTGATTTTGAGAAATTGAAGGCTCTGGGCCTCGTGGTTCATAGAGAGGAGGGCATTGGAAGGATAACAGGCCGACGCTTTCTCATTCCCATCAAAGCCCAATGAGTTCAACCTAAATGGACCATTACCTTTTAAAAAGGATTCCATCAAAAAAAAAATACTCATATATGAAGGTTCATATTATTCATACTGAAATGGACCTTTTTCTTTCCAAATTTAATTCTAGAAAAATTAATTATTATTTTTATTATAAAGTGGTCACTTGCACGTAGCCACATTTGTTGACGAAAGGAGTTTGGGTGTTTTTGAAATTTTAAGATTAAAAGTGTCAAAGGATGATTTGCAAAATGACACCCATGTAGAAGAAAGATTGAATTATGGACTCTGAATGTGAGAGGAAACTGCTATCAAAGCAACTATACCAGCTTCATGAAGGGAGAGAGAAACAGAGAATGGGTAGATTGTGAAGTAGAACCCAAAAAAAAAATTTTTTTTTTTTTTAAATTAAATTTTATTTTAGAAAAAATAGTATTAAAATGAATTTTAATAGTTTAAAAAAAATTAGGAAAGATTCAAGTATGTGTTTGGGACTCTGCACCTTACCATGCAAGTAGGACCGAAGGGTCAATTTGATCAAATACAGCTTGTGTCTAGTGCCTTTTTGCATTGGATATATTACGATACGGATATGTGTTCAAAAAATGCACTGAACACAAGTTTCACCCAATTTTTTTGATCAATTGTAATATCTCGTGATTTAAAATTTAAATTGATAATATAAGAGGTGGGCGGGCTTAAAAACAATGTACCCAAATCTCAAGGGATTTTTTTTTTTGGGTAGGGTACCTTTTTTTTTTTTTTTTTTGTTATTTACAAATTACAATACCATGAAATATAAATTCATAAAAATGGAGAGAAAAATAACCATATCATCAATAATCAATTAATATCATAAAACAAAATTATAACCCAAAAGGAAAAAAAAAAAAAAAAAAAAAAAAAAGAAACAAGATAATCAATTGATATTAAAACGACAACAGGGACAAGTAGTACTCCGGTTCTCCAACCATGGATACATGCAAGCTAGGTGATAAACATGACAGCAGTCCATTCGAATCAGCTTCGCCTCTGGTGATGATGAAAACTCCTCTAAGCAAATAGTACACGTACCCAAATCCAATTCTTGACTTTTACTACTCGCAACAAAGCTCCCCCTCCTCGCCAGTTTATCAATACTAGCTTTTGAAATCATAGACTCAATGGTAGACTCAATGAAATTTGACAAATCAAATACGTTAACAACTTCAACTCGGAGGATTTCTAACTCGGCCACGATGAAATATCCTGTGCCCGTGGCCACTAAGTCTTGTGCTGTCGAAACAATTCGCTGAACTTTCGAAGCATCGAGGAGGTTAAGGGCTGAGATTTTCCCCAAAAGATAGTGTTGGTGACAAGGTGGGCATTGGAGTATTTGGGTAGGAACTTTGAGGGTTAACAAATTTGTAGGAGGGTTATTGAAATCTTCAACCATGAGTACACGACCGTCCAACCTTCGCTCCTTCTTTTGATATGGACGTTTACAAGAAACTACCAGTGTGCCCGTGGGTTCGGCTTCCAGTTCAATCGCTCTAGTTCTGCGTAGGTTTAGTTTCTTTGAATAATTAATAGAACTAGTCGTCATCGGTTAATTGATTTCAATGGCGGACCAAGAAAAACTTCACATAATCTGCTAGGGACTTGCAAAAAACTCTCTCTCTCTCTCTGATCTTTCTCAATCTATTATTTGGTACACTCGGCTCACACACATAAACAGCAGCACCTCTCTATTATATAGGTGTTTATGTCGGCTAGGGCTGAAACAAAATTGCTTGCACATGAATGCAATTCAAAGTCGGCAACAAATCCTATTTGATGTTGAATTCTAAGCCAGGATAGTCCTAATGTTAATAGTAATTTAATTTCTAGGCAACCAACTTAATTAACGCGACCTGGCATTTGAGGTTAGTTTTTTGATTGAGTTTTAGTTGCAACTGAGGCATCGTTGTGATGCAACTTTATAGCTTTTGGGAGAAAACTCAAAAATATATAGATGTTAGATACCAGCCATGCCAACAATCTAAGATACGATGGAAAATTACTGAGGAAAAAATATTAGTTGGCCGCTGATAATACATTAGTAGTTGGTGGGATTGACGAACTCCCCTTCCTGGACGGCCTTATCAAATATACTCGTCCACCTTGGCATGACATGGACAAACACAGGTGAATCATTAATAAGAGCATTCAATGCCTTGGACAGTTACCAATCAAGGGGTAGACCGTTGGAGCCTCATCAAAACTCATATTCATGAGCTCTGAGGCGTTACAAAAAGGGCACTAAAGCTACAATTAAGACCCCAACGGCTAGAAACCATGAAGCTGTATATATACATATTGATCAAAGACAAACCAAGTACGGAGATTCATCCAAAAATACTCATATATTCATAACATCCTTATTATTCTCTAAAAACTCCTATATATACTAACTTTGGCATCGGAGACGTCGCAGGCACCACACCTTAAGGGAGCTATTGTTCTACATTTGCAAAGTTGGTGGCATGGATTCAACTCCGTCTGGACGAACCTACATTACTGACGATTTGTATATCATCAGTTTGACGCCATCTGTGGGAATGACAGTTTCGCACTTAGGTTCGAAAGTGCGGTTCCAGTCAATTCCTAAATTCAGATGGAGTTCAACCAAGATCCTGCAACATTAGCCCTGCAAATCCAGACACTTGCAGCTAGCATGGAAGAACTCACCAAGCAGAACTAGGAGTTGAGGCTACAGCTTCAACAAGAGGAGAACTAGTCTAGGGCTAATCAAGAAGATGAAGGAGATAGTCATAAAAGGAGCGACTGTTGAGGACTAGCTACTCCAGATGAACCAAACTCGGATCTCCTCCGGGAGATGAGAAAGGAAATGGACGAGCTGAGGAATGCCATTAAAGGGAAGATAGATCGAAGCCTGGATAGAATGGTCAGGACAACAGATTCACCTTTTACAATAGCAGTCCTAGAATGTCTAGTACCGTCGAAATTTCGCTTGCCTTAGCTTAAACCGTTTGACGGACTTAAGGACCCCCTGGACCACCTCAACACCTTCAAGATGATACTGGGCCTTCAACAGCCTCTTAACGAATACTGTGTCCTTCTTTCCCCGCCACTCTCAAAGGAGCTACAGGGGAGTGGTTCATGAAGTTGCCAACATCGTCCAACGACAACTTTGAATAGTTGGGCAATGCCTTCTTACACCACTTCATTGGAGGACAACACCCGAGGAGGCCTGTAGACCACTTAC
Source organism: Quercus lobata (assembly GCF_001633185.2). Taxonomy (NCBI): domain Eukaryota; kingdom Viridiplantae; phylum Streptophyta; class Magnoliopsida; order Fagales; family Fagaceae; genus Quercus; species Quercus lobata. The sequence continues at coordinate 69,803,153 of NC_044908.1, forward strand.
TCACCAGTAGACAAAGGGAGAAAGAGACCCTAAGGTCGTACGTGAAACACTTCACTCGAGAAACTTTAGAGGTGGACGAAGCTAATGACAAGGTGCAGTTAACTACCTCTAAAGCTGAATTGAAATCTAGGGAGTTCGTGGTCTCGCTCGCGAAGAATCCTCCTAAGACGATGACAAAAATGCTCCTGAATGCATAAAAATACATGAACGCAGAAGACGCTTTAGCCGCAATAAAGGACGTAGAAAAGACTAGTGAAAAAGGAAGGAAGGAGGACGACTATAGAGGACGAAAAAGGGATCGCCCCGATTGTCAGCCTAGTGACGAGGGTAAAAGGAAAGACGAAAAGGCCCCTCAAAAGGTAAAATTCACACCTTTAGTTATGCCTGTTGACAAAATTTTGGTATAGATTAAAGATGAGCACTACCTCAAATGGCTAAGGCCATTACATTCATCACCCAATGTGCGTGACAAGAAGTAATGTCGTTTCCACCAAGATCACGATCATTACACAGATGATTGCAAGGACCTAAAGGAGCAAATAAAGGAACTCATACGAAAAGGGAAACTGCAGAGGTTCGTGAAGAAGGGGGAACCTAGTAGAGGCAGAGACAATAACAAAAACCAGTGCGAAGCCTCTCCCAGAGAAGAAGACCACACATTCCAACGTTTGCCAAGGGTGGTCGAGGAGATAAAAACAATCACAGGTGGACCATCCACAGGTGGGTCATTCAGATCCCTCAAGAAAGCATGTCAAAGGCAAGTAAACAGTGTCCACAGAATACCCCCTTGAAGTAGAGACAAACAGACAGGGACATGTTTTTATTGGAAGAAGACTCTAGGGGAGTGAAGCAACATCATGACGACCCTTGGTCATAATGCTCACAATAGAAGGATTCAATACCAGAAGAATCCTCGTAGATAATGGCAGCTTCGCGGACATCATCTACCTCTCCACTTTTCAACAGTTGAAGCTAGATCCAAGAAGGTTGTGCCTATTTGACTCCCCCCTCGTCAACTTCAGTGGAGATAGAGTGTATCCAAAAGGCATAGTAACATTGACAGTCACAGTGGGGACTTACCCAAGGCAACTGACTCATCAATTGGACTTCTTGGTAGTAGACTATCCCTCATCTTACAACGTGATCATTGGGAGGCCTACACTTAACTGTTGGAAAGCAGCCACGTTCACCTATTGCCTGAAAGTAAAATTCCCAACAGAAAACGACGTAGGCAAGGTAAAAAGAGATCAAGTAGTGGCTAGGGAATGCAATCAGGCCGTGTTAGCTACGAAAGAAAACCATACGTGGATGTTCGAGGAGAAGGAAAAAGACAAAGTAGAAGCCTTGGAGACAGTGGAGTTGGTTGAAGGAGAAATAGCAAAGACGACCAGAATAAGGACAGCTTTGAGTCCCGAGATGAGGATGAGACTCGTCTAGTTCCTTAAAGAGAACATGAACGTCTTCACATGGAGTCACGAGGACATGCCAAGCATATCCCCAAAGGTCATCCAACATAGGCTAAATGTGGACCCTGAGAAGAAGCCCATCCAACAAAGATGCCGAGTCTTCGCTTCAAAACGAAACCAAGCAATTATAGACGAGGTCAACAAGTTGTTATCAGCAGGCTTTATTCGAGTGGTCTACTACCCAGGTTGGCTCGCCAGTGTCGTCCTTGTTAGGAAATATAGACCCCAGTTAATAGAATTAACAAGTTTTAAATCCAAGTTGTTAATTAGATTTATTATTAATAAAACTTGTTAAAACAAACAAACATCAATATCATGTCAAAATCATGCAGCGGAAAAATAAATAAGACAAGATATGATGACCCAGGAAAACCAATGAAACAAACTAGTTTCACAGTAAAAAAACCTGGGGGAAAACCTTCCCGAAAAGCAATTCACTATAAAAAATAGAAGTTTCAGATCTAGTACAAAACCTTTGTCCCTAGACTCTACAATCCCCGTAGGTGAACTTACGGCAGAAATCTTCTACCGCTTTAGAACCTCTAAACTCTTTAATATATGAACGTTATCCTTTGATGCACGAATCCCAATACGTGACTAACCAATTGCGCGGATTTCAATACGCAACTTAATCACCAACTAGAAGAAGATTGTGGCTGCAAAATTCTTCACTTCATCAGCAATGAAGATTAAGAAACACTTGGTTACAAAACCCTAAGGCGGAAAAGACGCAGTAGCTACTTTCAGAGAGAATAAGGCATCGGTCACATTTTTCATATGTTCTCCTTGTATTCTCTTATGTGACGGCCTCTAAAATAAGCCTTATATAGGTCTAGGGTTGTGAGAAAAGAAACCTTACACATACATGTCAGCATGGGCCGAAAATCAAATCTGAAAATATGAATTCCCGTAACCTCGATCGATCGGGAGGTGTCAAGGAGGTGTCGAGCTTTAAACTTTGATAGATACAGCTATCGAGAAGCTATCAAGGAGCTATCGAGGAGATAAGAGCTTTCTCGATCGAACCACCAGCTATCGAGAGGTGTCGAGATTGCAATAATAATCAACTGAAGAGCTCGATAGATAGCCTAGCTGTCGAAAGGTGTCAAGCAGCTATCAAGCTATCTGTCCGCAGGTGTCGAGCTATCTGTCCAGCTTTAATGAACAACTTTTCTTCACTTGTTTCTTGGTCCAATCTTCATGGTTTTAATACTAGACTTGAACAACATGTTTCTTGAAGTATTAAACACATCCTAGATCTACCCAAATACAAGTAAAGTGCGTTTTGTCAAAAGATTAGTCAATTACATAAAATATGTCCTTAACAGTCCTAGTGAAGAAAGCGAATGGAAAATGGAGAATGTGCGTGGACTTCACGGACCTAAACAAAGCTCATCCAAAGGATAATTTTCCTCTACCAAGGATAGATCAGTTAGTGGATTCCATAGTAGGGCATAAACTACTAACGTTCAGGGATGCATTCTCGGGGTACAGTCCGATCAAGATGGCTGAAGAAGACCAAGAGAATTGCTTTCATCACAAGCTCAAGGCTCTATTGCTATAAGGTAATGCCCATTTGGGCTAAAAAATGCAAGAACAACCTACCAGAGGTTAGTGAATAAAATGTTCAGCAAGCAGATCAGGAGGAACATGGAAGTATACATGGATGACATGCTTGTCAAGAGTAAAGAAGAGGTCACACATCTGGACGATCTCAGAGAGACGTTCGCCACACTCAGGCAGTATTAGTTGAAGTTGAACCCTAGTAAGTGTGCCTTTAAAGTAGCATCGGGGAAGTTCTTGGGATTCATGGTATCCCAAAGAGGGATAGAAGAAAACCCAGAAAGGGTACGAGCCATACTTGACATGGCATCGCCTAAGACTGTCAAGGAAGTCCAAAAGCTAACAGGAAGGATAGCGGCACTCAACAGGTTCGTCACTAAAGTGACGGACAAAGGTCTACCCTTTTTCAAGACATTGAAGCAAGCTTTTACTTGGACTGACGAATGTGAGGCAGCTTTTCAAGAACTCAAGTGCTACCTAAGCAATCCACCCCTCTTGAGTCTGTCCAAAGAAGGGGAAAACCTGTATTTGTATCTAGCAGTATCAGCCACAGCCATGAGCGCAGCCTTGATCCAGGAAGAGGACAAGAAATAACTCCCAGTTTACTACGTCAGTCAAGCTTTCCAAGGGGCAGAAGCTAAATACCCAAGGATTGAGAAGATTGCATTCACATTGATAGTAGCCTCGCGCAAATTGCGACCTTATTTTCAAGCGAACCCCATCTTGGTAATGACAGACCAACCCATTAAGAAGTCCATGAACAAGCCCGTGGCAGTAGGGAGAATGGTCCAGTGGGCAATCAAACTTAGCCAGTTTGACATTGAATACCACCCTAAGACAGCTATTAAAGTGCAGGCCTTAGCAGACTTTATCGCCGAGTTCACCATCACAGACGAGGACAGTGCAGCCAACGAAACAGAAATATGAACAGTACAAACTGATGGTTCGTCAGCCCAAAAGAGGGGAGGAGTGGGGGTCGTCGTCATCACCCCAGAAGGAGAAATGCTTAAGTACGGGGTTCAGCTAAAATTCTTGGCCACCAATAATGAAGCCAAGTACGAAGGAATATTGACGGGGCTAAGGGTCGAGAAAGCACTAGGAGCTAAAAACTTGCTCCTCCAGAGTGATTCCAAGCTGGTAATAGGGCAGATAAAGGAGGAGTATGAAGCAAAGGAGGAGAGAATGCAAAAGTATCTCAGGCTAACGAAATGCTTAACACAAGAATTTGATGGGGTGGAATTCGTGCAAATCCCCAGAAGCCAGAACATGGTAGCAGACGAGATCATGAAGCGGGCATCGTTGGAAGAAAGACCAACAAGCATGGGCCTAGAAATGGAAGTCCAGAAACACCCTAGCATTGAAGAAATCTTTACCTTTGCAATCCAGAGCACAAGCAACTGGATGACCCCGATCATATCCTTCCTCCAAGACGGACACGTCCCATGGGACGTCGAGGAGGCCAGGAAGGTTAGGAAGAGAGCAACCAGGTTTACGATCTTGAACGAAACTCTGTACAAGAGAGGCTTCTCCATGTCCTACTTGAAGTACATCGACGAAAAGGAAGCCAAATATATTCTAGAAGAGATCCATGAAGGGGTTTATGGAGGCCATGCAAGCACTAGATCCTTGGTAAGCAAAGTCATCAGAACAGGTTACTTTTGGCCTACTTTGCAAGTAAGCGTAAGGGAGCTCGTCAAGAAATGAGACAAGTGCTAGAGGTTTGGGAACTTCCAACACCTCCCAGCAGAGAGATTGACAATGATAACCTCCTCATGGCCATTTGCACAATGGGGAATTGACATCGTCAGCCCATTGCCCTAAGGTAAGGGACAAGTAAAGTTTCTACTAGTCACTATTGACTACTTCACAAAATGGGTTAAAGCAGAGGCATTATCAACCATCACCAAAGCAAAAATCCAGAACTTCGTATGGAAAAACATAATTTGCAGGTTTGGGATACCACGAATGATCATATCAGATAATGGACGGCAGTTCTACAGTCAAGGCTTCAGGGACTTTTGTTTAAGTCTAGGGATCAAAAACTAGTTCTTATCCCTTGGACACCCACAAGCGAACGGACAAACGAAGGTGACTAATTGAACATTACTCAAGATCATCAAAGTCAGGTTAGATGACGCTAAGGGAGCATGGCCGAAGGAATTGCCCAATGTCTTGTGGGCTTACAGGACTACAGCGAGGACCCCGATGGGAGAAACCCCCTTTAGACTCACTTATGGCATCGAGGCAGTAATCCCGATCAAAGTGAGAATCACCAACATTAGACGAGAGACGTTCCATGAAGGAACCAACGACGATCAACTAAGGATCAACTTAGATTGCTTAGACAAGGTCAGGGATGAAGCTTCTCACAAAATAACAAAGTATCAGCAAAAGATGGCTGAGTATTACAAAAGGAGAGTGAAACTCAGACGACTTGACATAGGGGACCTTGTCTTGTGCAAAGTTACCCTAGCAACCAAAGACCCTGCCTAAGGAAAACTCGGTCCAACCCGAGAAGGACCCTACCGAGTGGTCTATTACTCTGGACAAGGCAGTTATCACCTGGAGACCTTAAATAGGCAAAGACTGTCACGACCATGGAACATTGAGCACTTGAAGAAATATCACCAATAGTTGTAACAAATAATTTTATTCATTTTTTTTAAGCAATAAAAGGACTATTCAGCCAACAACCTAATGCAAGCAAACCTAGAGCTTAAAAGCCAAAAATTGGCTAAGTAACAAAATTCCGCCTAGACGGATGTAAGTTACCGACGAACTCAAAAAATAACAAGATCCCTTAAATGGGTGTAAGTCACAAAAATCGGCTAAGCAACAAGATTCCACCTAGATAAATGTAAGTTACTGACGAAGCCAAAAAATGACAAGATCCCTTAAATAGGTGTAAGTCACAAAAATTGACCAAGTAACAAGATTTCGCCTAGACGGATGTAAGTTACTGACAAAGCCAAAAAATAACAAGATCCCTTAAATGGGTGTGAGTCACAAAAATTAACTAAGTAACAAAATTTCACCTAAACGGATGTAAGTTACTGACGGAACAAGACTCCTCCAACAAGTATGAGTCACAACAGAAACCTTAACTAAGTCACTAATAACTAAGTCACAATAATGCAAATTACTGACGCAAAAAAAAAAAAAAAAAAAAAAAAAAAAAAAAAAAAAGGCAACTAGAGGAACGAAGCAGTCATTGAGCTTCATGCAAGGAAAGAATGAAAACAAGTAAGTATAAAAATTACTAATAGAACTAAAGGTCCAAAAAAAAGGGCAACTAACATTGTTTCAATATGATAAGTAAAAGCCCATAAACACTGGGCAAAAAACATCGTTCTTAAATTAGAGTAAAAACATTGTTCTGAAATTAGAATTAAAAAGCCCAAAACACACCGGGCACCCAAAAAAAAAAAAAAAAAAAAAGCCAAGTAAACAAATTCAGGTGTCTATAGCTGTGTTGTCATCAGCTGGAGGCAAAGGAGCATCCCTAGGAGCTATGGACTGAGAAGCTTCGTCAGCCGCCATCTCCTTGTCCACCTCTTCAAGATCTAGGTTCTCAAAGTCCACTCGATGGAATGCTTGGCAAGATACCTCCTTAGGAGCTCGAAACCTTTGAAGTACCAGCTGAAGAGGATGGTGTTGTACTCCTCTATCGCTTGGAAAGCCTCCACGGACTTCGCAGCAATCGTCTTGATTTTTTCCCTCGCGGCCAAAAGCTACTCGTCCTTCTCTAAAGTTGCTGCTTTTCCACCTTCAGCTCATCGGAGAGGCCCTTAACCTTTTCCTTGACGGTATTAGCTTCGTCCATCGCAATGATCAGATCCTTCTTCAATTTGGAGTTCTCCGCCTCCAAGGCCTCCACCCTGGACACTACCGAAGCAACCTTCGCCTCTTGATAATGCCTTAAAATGTATACTTGTTATATATTTATGTGGGCGTTATCTTCTTATTACTATGCTTAATTTGTATAATTAAGCCATGATTTGCATTAGTCCCTATTATTTATCTTTACATAATTTCTTGAATAAGATATCATTCATTGTGTAATTTTCTACTTTCAGGAAATCATGTGAGAAAGATGAGTTTACAAGAATTTGTGAGAGAATGGAGGCCAAACTAGAATTAAAGTGGAGCTAAAGGACCATGCTTAAATGTCTAAGGAGGTGCAGTTGGAGTGCTTGGATCGTCTACCATGATTGGAAGCTTCAAATAAGAAAAGAAATCAAAGAGGCAGAATCTGAAAAGGAAAAAACTGATTTGAGCACTGATCAGTATTTTGGGCATATCTCTCTCCTCAAAAATCCAATTGACACAAGGTCAGATGGGTTGGAACCGTGACTTAAATATCTACAATTTTCCAGTTTTGAGTTTTCCAATGTTATCAATTTTTGAATGCCAAAATCAACTCACAAGTTACTGTTGTAAACCTGGACGGAAATTAAAATAGTAAAAGTATTATTTTCTTTGGACACTTAGATATCAGGGTTTAGAAGGGAGTCTGGTAGAATGATTTTTGGGAGAAAAACACCTTGTATTTTCTTTTCTCTAATGGCAGCCTAAAATCTTTGCTAGGGTTAGGGGTTATGTTTTTTCTATACGGTATGAATATTCAATGTGATTCTTTCTAAGATTTTATCAACAACATATTTGATTGTTCAATTAGATTTCTTTTGATGTATTAGTTCTACCGTGCTTTCAATAAGTTCAATCATATTTTTCTTATTGTTTAGATGAATTTCTAATAGTTTCAAATAGAAATCAGGTTCTAAAGTGAATGAGTTTTTCTAAAAACTTTTCTAACCGCATTATTAATCTAGGTTATCATGCGTTCTTGAATTGTCTTAGTTCAACCGAATCATAAGTATTTAATTTTATAAGAACAATCAATTATGAAATATATAATTTCTTAGATCACAAAGAATTTCATATCGATATACATCCCGATACCCTAGTGTTTACATTATTGATTGAAATTAGTTTTTATTGTTATTCTTGTTAACAATTACCTAGTAAAAGTATTTTTCTTCTTCAACCAATTTGTTATTTAATTATATTGTCTTTGAATTTATCCTACTCCTTGTGGTTCGACCTCGGTACTCCGAGAATTATATTACTATGATCTCCTGCACTTGGGAGTGAGCAAGCACCTCTTAAGTAAGATACTCTGAGGTAATGTGAAGACTCTCTCCCAGTACCTGAAAAGAGAGTTAAAATATTCAAGACGATGCAAAAAGAAGAGAAAGAGAAGAATGAATTTAGACAAGTACATTACCTGGACGAGCTTGTGGATGTGATGACCCACAACCTCATTGGGAGGAATACTTGAGAAGATCTTCAATTCCTCAGTAGAGACGACCTCGTGTGCCCTTGCCACTGTGACCCCAGTGTCATCCCAAACATTGGAAGGAAGAGAATCAGCCTTCTCCTTTCCCTTATCAGCCACAGTGGCTTCTTCCAAATGGGAGTGATCTTTTCGACCGAGGTGGCCAGAGAAGCTATCTTCGTTGGCTTAGTGTCAGGGGCAGCAGGAGTGACGGATACCCCCTTCTCTACAATGCGCACTGTCCTCTTCCCAAGATTGGACAAAGGCTCGGTCTTCTTTGACCTCATCTTCGCATACATGTCTTGGTTAAACTTAGTCGTCATTCCTGCAAGAAGGAATCACCTAGAAAAAAATGAAAAGAGAAAGAGAGAGGCAAAATCAATGACAAACTAAATAAAGTGCTTACTTTTCTTTTCTTCAATCTCAATGGTGCGCAAGACAAAAGTGGAAGGCTGTGGACCAAGGCAGTGCAAAGCCAATGTGCGAGGGTTAACCAAGTCGTCGAAATCATCAATGGATTTTGCGTACTCAATAATAGCCTCAACACGTTGCTTGTACCTGCTTTTAAGCTTAGGCCATCTCTTAACTGCATGAGACAATAAACAGAGGAGTTAGTGACGATATAATGCACAAAAAAAAAAATGAAGATTAAAGAGCTATTAGAAATAATGACGCACCTAGGTTCGGGGTTCTCCACCGACGGAGTAACCTAGGGAGATCACCCCAAACCTCGTCAGAAGGAGTCTCCTAGTCATCCCCGGACACAAAAAAGAATCGGGACTTCCAGTATCTAAATGACGAAGGCAGGTCCCGGACGATCCTAGTTCTCCTTTCCCAGGGCACCAGTTCGTAATACCCATGTTCCTTGGATTCCTTTAAACGATACAGATAAACAAGTTCGTCCACCCTAATCATATCCCTATAAGTAGTAGCCAGCCATATCTCCATATAACTGACTACTATCCTTCACGAATTGGGCATAAGTTACTCGGAAGCAATGTTGAAGTGGCCTAGAAGCTCCATAATGAATCGGTGGACAGGGAATCTAAGACCACTCAGGAAAGCAGCCTCATAGAAGCATACCTCCCTAAGTGAGAAATGGCAAGCTCGTTCCTCCTCATGAGGAAGACGAACCCTAACCCTATCAGAGAATTGGAATCTACCCCTGAATCTGGAGAGTGTCTCATCGTCCAGACTACATACCTCCCCAAGGGCATGGAAAGCCCTAACCTTATGAGGAACGAAGACAACGGTATCTCTCTCCACAGGGTCATCGCTAGACAACAACCTGATCTCTAGGTCACTGGACCTCACCTCAAACATCACTCCTCACTTCCTCACTAAACCCTCAAACCAATCAATTGACTGACGGAGCAAGGGTAGCAAATCAGCTAATGCAACACTTAAACTACTACCCTCAAAGACAAAATTCTCAAGGTACGGGAAAGTACCTAAAGATCCCCCTAAACGCATAAAAAGAAATGAGATTGAAGGGCAAGCTATCCTAACCTTAGAGCTACTAACCATGGAAACCCAAAAAACAAAAAGGGAGGATAATCCTAGAAACCCAAAAAAAAAAAAAAAAAAAAAAAAAAAAAAAAAAGAAGAAGAAGAAGAAGAAGAGAAAAAGGGAGCAAAAATCAAAAATCAAGCACTATTTACCCATGCCATAGAAAAGCAAAGAAAAAGGAAAGGAGAAAACATACCTCAAAAGGAAGCTCAACAATAGAATGGAATGGCTCGAAGAAAATCGCAAAAAACAAGTTGGAGGAGAAGAACCACATAGCAATGATTGAGAGTTGGAGAAAGTGAAAGGGAAAGTGAAATGAAGGGAAGTTTAAAAACCAAGGCACAAAAACTGAAAATCAGCGAGAAACCCAAGAGTCACACAATTGGAGCATTAACTCCACTGGTCAGAACACGCCATGTGGCCATGATGTGTGTGGCACCGCCACTACGCATTAAATGTGGAGCAAAACCCCAAAAGCCATGTCTGGCCAGAAAACCTTTCATCTTCTGAGGGTCGTCATAACCCCGACGACCCCAGAACTTGAAGGGCAGCTGGTGGGACTGACGAACTCCCCTTCCTGGACGACCTTATCAAATATACTCATCCACCTTGGCACGACATGAATGAACACAGGCGAATCATTAATAATAGCATTCAATGCCTTGGGCAGTTACCAATCAAGGGGCAAACCGTTGGAGCCTCATCAAAACCTATATTCATGAGCCCTGATGCATTACAAAAAGGGCACTAAAGCTATAAATAAGGCCCCAACGGCTAGAAACCATGAAGCTGTATATATACATATTGATCAAAGACAAACCAAGTACGAAGATTCATCCAAAAATACTCTTATATTCAAAACATCCTTATTATTCTCTAAAAACTCCCATATATACTAACTTTGACATCAGAGACGTTGTGGCAGGCACCACACCGATAACCACCTTAAGAGAGCCATTGTTCTACATTTGCAAAGTTGGTGGCACGGATTTAGCTCCGTCTAGACGAACCTACAAGACTGACGATTTGTACATCATCAGTAGTTATTGTTTGTTTTGGGCTACAATATCTTAGTCTTATGTTGTTGGGTTACAATCTAGTATTACGTAAATTAAGAATTTTAAGGAAGAATTTTATTCAATTTTCAAAATATAAAAGAATTTTATTCAATTCTCAAAATATATTATCACTAAAATTATAAAGTCAACAAGAATATGGAAGATCAATCATATGCAATAACACAAAATTTAAGTGAAAACATTTTCTTCTTGGAAAAATCCATGAATAAGTTGGGTTAATTTTAGTATATACTAGAAACTCAAAAGAAAGATGTGTAAGAATAAGTTAGGTTTTTTTTTTTTACATGAATAAGTAGGGTTAATTTAATTGGTAATGATAGTTTTTTTGTCACAAAAAGGGGATTTTGAATCTTGTCTACCTATAAAAGAAACTAATATGTCAACCTAACAGTAATGGTCATGGAGCGATGGTTTTAAATCATGCCCTATCTATACAGAACATGATCGAACATATATTTTATGTTAGGAAACTAAACAAAATAAAATTTACACCCTAAGGTGATGCCAGGTACTACACTGGATCTTCGGGTTTCAACTTGTGTACATAAACCAATGGTATGGAGGGAGGGAGGGAGGGAAGGTGGAGGGGTTAGGGGGTCATTAAAATAAAAGAAGATTCTAGTTAAAAGCCAAACCCGATACCGTATTAATTGTGTTAGATAAAATCAAAATATTCTTCTAAATACCAATTAATGCATCCTTTAAAAACCATTATGCGTGCAACTATGCAAGTGCATTTAGTTTCATGCTTTCATTTTTCATTTAGAAAATATACTTTAGAGCTTCATTTGCTAACACATTATGATCATTACTTGAAGTGACTATTGTCTAAATTACTAAATCACTATCTTGACAAGCTTGTTAAAATAACATGTGCATATCTTCCAATAGAAACAATTGAAATGCATGCCCATTCAGGCAGCTCCAACACCATTATGTAGTTTGATTATGATTCTAATGATGACAAAATACATCTAAATATCCAAACATAAGCAGTTAAGCGCTTAGATGCATGCAGCCGATACGTTCAGAACGCATAACACGACTTCATCTCTAACTATGACGTTATGCTTGAGTAGCCACTGGAAATCCATAGCTTCTCGAAAGCAACCATATGACTTGTTGAACTAGAATATCAAAGTGGTCCATGACTTCACATTCTCACTACACCGATAAACAATAAAGTCAAAAAAGTTTATCCTTGATCTCCCAACAAGTAAGTTTTCTAGTGCACCTTGTTAACCTTCTCTTCTTCTTTTTTTTCTTTTTTTTGGTTGGTAAGTTGTTAACTTTCTAACCCTAGCTTAATTATCAATCTATGAACTAGAAATCCTTCTTTCAAATTGTTTTAACAACTTCAAGTTCAGAGATGAGGCAATATTCATAATATGTCATGTGCTCTGGTATCAAAGATTATATCAAAACTGTATGGTATAATTAATGAGGCTGGTGATCGAGTTTCACAGTAATGAAGAAGGATTGCCAGTTGAGCTTGGAAGGGTCACAGGAAGGTGTGAAGTGACACTTAACCGTTTCTGTTAAGATTTTTGAGTTCTTTCTTTCATTGGTAGTGGTAGAGGTTAAGAAGAAAGGAAGGGATAAATAGAGACGCGGAAATTCCTGTTGGAGTTGGAGGTGCAGGAGCAGTGAACATGACTCTTGCAGAAGGAAGAAATGCGGTAAATAAAGAGGAGTTCAGAGTCATAGAGGAGAGTATGAGGAGGTTTTTTAACATATAATTGAAACATGGGTTGCAGAATTAGAGTAACCAATTTTTGGTTTACTCAACATCAATCTCTATTCCACTTCTAATATTTCGCTACTTTTCAAATTTTAAAGCTCCAAAAGGAAGGTTATGTCAGTCCGAGAAGGCAAATAATGAAAACCAAAACCAAAATAAGTGAGAGGAAAGCTCAAAACTAAGATCCCCGCCAAGGGATCTGACCCTATAGTGCCCCACCTGGTGTTCCCGCCCTAACTGGGCAGTAAAGACCGTCGTGCCATGCTCCAGAGACAATTAAATGGTTGTCCTTCAAGCCTTTGTTGGACTTGGGAAGGCAGGATATCAGCAACACCTCGTCAGACCTGGATTTCAGGTAATACGACTCATTGAGGCAATGGCACTTGTACAAGTGAACTACATCGTGCCATGAGAGGTCGAGGTTCATCTATTCGTCTTGAAATTGTGTGAAAACACAAAAGCTGTTTAGACCCCCAAATTAAAATTACGGAGCATCTACACACCCTAGGATCCGGAACATGTTAGCGACGCACTGGTGGGGGGCCAGCCTATGACCGCGCAAATAATCCCTAGTTATCCTCCCCATGGGGATCATCATTCCTCCTTCTATGAAAGCTATCATTGGAATAGCGACCTGCCCCATCTCTCTCTTGGTTAAGATCTGGTCCGAGGAGCAATATTCTAGACCTACTCCCGGTGGGATACGGTATTTGGCCCTGAAACCTTCCATACTGGCCGGAGAATCTACCAGTTTCTGAAACTTACCCATCCTACTAACCCTAGGTGATACGAAGAAGGTTTACTTAGGGAAGAAAGCTGGGAAAGGCAACAGAGAGGAAAAGTTAAGGAATACGGGAAATGAACACTTACGGGAGCGAAGATCCTAAACCTCTCGAGCTTTTGAAGAACTCGCCGGAAATCCTCACGGAAGTGGATATGGACTTTTGAGTGTTTTGCAAGAGGAAGTACTGGAATGCTCTGGGACATTTGAGTGCTTTTTCTAAAAAGGGGAAATAATTCCCCTCAGAAGCCTTATATAGCAAGGAGAAACTGAACGGGATTACTCCCGCCCAAAGAATTGGGGAAATATCAACCATTGATTAAGCGCTCCACCGTTGGATGCAGGAGACATAAAGCCGCCTGGCGCAATTAATAGCGCCTCGTGGGTTACGAAACGCCAGTAGTAATAATGAGGCATATGAGGCTGTACTTCCACACGCGTGAGTCAAGAAATTATAATAATTTATCCCGTAAGTATCAAAATCCCACATTTTCTCCTCGGATAAGAGGGAAAACCCGGAATTTTGAGGGGATATTGTAGGGGCAAAGGCCCAAGATCATACAATGGGCCTTGGGTCCCGTATAGGAAATTCAACCATGTCCGAGGAAAAGATGTGGGTGCCAAAAGGGCCCCCGACCCAATTCTTGTGAGTCTGAGGATGTTTAAAAGACGGTCCGAGGAGAAATGTCTCCTCGGACGTACCAAATATGGCTCAAACATGCACTCTGCCTGCTAGAAGGACCCACCCCAACGAGCATAAGTAACAGGGATGAGTCCCACAAGCCCGTAAGAAGGAAGAAAGCGTAGGGTGCCAAGGGTGAGGATGTAGCTGCCACATTAAATGCATGACAACTACTTTTCTGGCCGCATTAATGTGGAGAGGACTTATGAACAGTGTTGCCTTGGCTACCACAACTCACAGAAAGATGGGGGAGATGTCTGATGGGACAGGCACTCAAGTGAATGTCCAGATGATCAACAAGTGTAAGGTCCTGATGACTTCAAGAAGACTATATAAGAAAAAGGAGTCCCCATGAAGAAAGGGACGGAGAAAAAAGGAAGTTAAAGTAGAAGAACAATACTAGAACCATAGCCTTTGAGCAAGGACCCGTATACGTCGACCACGTCTCCTTGGACTGAATATCTAATGGACATGAAGGGGATTTTCTTACTTTCAATTGTTGCATGGCCCAATTCTATCCAGAATACACTTCGTTAAGGCCTAATTTTGTAGCCCACTCTCTATAAATTCATTGTTTCGGGGCTCCTTGAGTCAGAACCTCATACTTGTTGGGCCTGGACTCCAAATTGCGACCCTACAACACACATATATACTTAGATTAGAGAATAATTTTTATCTTGTATTAAAAAAAAATGTTAGAAATTTTGATTTTTTAAAGGTTTTTATTTATTTATTTATTATTATTTTTTTTTTTAATGTTGAGGTTTTAGATTTTGTGGGAATTGCATGTAAAGTTATACTTAGTGTTTGTTGTGGAGTTTGAGTGATTAAGTGAATTGAAGGTTGATAATCTATATATATATATAAAACCGAAGCTTTTGAAGCTCCCACAGTTTTCCACATCAGCATTTAATTAATTAATTTATTTTTATTTTTAAAATTTCGATTTTTTTCCCAGTATTTTATAGGACTGACTCTCTCTAAGTTTCTAACCTATACGCTTCCTTAAAATCCAAAACCCTAACCTCTGACTTTGAGCTCTCTCTCTCTTCGCTTTGTCTTGGGTCCTGTCGTTTCCCCTTTCTCTCTTTATTCCTCAAACCTCTCCCTTACAAGCCATCCCCATTCACTCATTCGCTCTTGCTTCGCTCGCTCTTCACCGGTTTCAGCGTATTTTCAGGTAATTTATACGATTTCACATTAAATTTTCTGCTTTTTTTCATTAAAAAATATACAGATTACATCAAATGGTTGAATTAGAACTTTGTTTTAGAAAATTATGGTTCGTTTTCTTCTTCTTCTATTTGTTATTTTTTGAGATTTTCGATCAAAATCACACAAAGCTGATTTTTTTTTTTTTTTCTTTATCAAACCTAGGGTTCGATTTGATTAATTAGCAATCAATTAATTATCAAAGCTGATTTGTGTGTGTGTGTGTGTTCGGATCTATAAAACTATTTGTTGATTTGAGTAAAATCTCTATGGATTTTTAGTGGACTAGAAATTTAACTAGGGTTTTGTAAATTTTGTTCGGTTACTGATTTGCTACGATTTCACATTAAATTTTCTGCTTTTTTTCATTAAAAAATATACAGATTGCATCAGATGGTTGAATTAGAACTTTGTTTCAGAAAATTAGGGTTCATTTTCTTCTTCTTCTATTTCTTATTTTTTGAAATTTTCGATCAAAATCGCATAAAGCTGATTTTTTTTTCTTTATCAAACCTAAGGTTCGATTTGATTAATTAGCAATCAATTAATGCTGAGTACTTCGATTTGTGTGTGTGTGTGTGTGTGTGTTCGGATCTGTAAAACTATTTGTTAATTTGAGTAAAATCTCTATGGATTTTCAGTGGACTAGAAATTTAACTAGGGTTTTGTAAATTTTGTTCGATTACTGATTTGCTACGATTTCACATTAAATTTTCTGCTTTTTTTCATTAAAAAATATACAGATTGCATCAGATGGTTGAATTAGAACTTTCTTTCAAAAAATTAGGGTTCGTTTTCTTCTTCTTCTATTTCTTATTTTTTGAGATTTTCGATCAAAATCACATAAAGCTGATTTTTTTTTTCTTTATCAAACCTAGGGTTCGATTTGATTAATTAGCAATCAATTAATGCTGAGTACTTCGATTTGTGTGTGTGTGTGTGTGTTCGGATTTGTAAAACTATTTGTTGATTTGAGTAAAATCTTTATGGATTTTCAGTGGACTAGAAATTTAACTAGGGTTTTGTAAATTTTGTTCGGTTACTGATTTGCTACGATTTCACATTAAATTTTCTGCTTTTTTTCATTAAAAAATATACAGATTGCATCAAATGGTTGAATTAGAACTTTGTTTCAGAAAATTAGGGTTTGTTTTCTTCTTCTTATATTTCTTATTTTTTGAGATTTTCGATCAAAATCGCATAAAGCTGATTTTTTTTTCTTTATCAAACCTAGGGTTCGATTTGATTAATTAGCAATCAATTAATGCTGAGTACTTCGATTCGTGTGTGTGTGTTCAGATTTGTAAAACTATTTGTTGATTTGAGTAAATCTCTATGGATTTTCAGTGGACTAGAAATTTAACTAGGGTTTTGTAAATTTTGTTCGGTTACTGATCTGCTTGATTCTGATTTGATCATTATTTTTTTTGGTTGGATTTTTTTCGATGAAACGTTTGGTCTTCACTACTCATTTGATCTGTTGAGTATATTTTGCTTTTGAGTCCGTTTGATCTGTATGTATATTTATGTTCTGTTTGTGTGTATATGTGTACATACTATGTATGTATTTAAGCTTTGTTGAAATTAATGCTATGTGTTTCATATTGTTTTGTTGGGACTAGGTTTCTGTGTTTGTGTGGTTGGTTTCAATGTTTTGCTTAATGAAATGATTTGGGACATGATATTTTCTGAACTTTGTTTTTAGTTTTTAACTGCCTTGATTTAAAGCTTTGAGAACTTCTAATTTGTTCACTTGATTGTGGTTTACTTTTATGCCAAAATGAGTTGTGCTTAGAAAAGATGTATATTCTTTTGGGGAAAACAGAGATTCTAATGTAAAGTTCACATCGTTTGTAAATCTATGTAAGCTGAGATTTTTATTTTAGTCTACCACCAATAGTATTTAAGTTTTTAGAAGTAGAAGTTATGCCAGAATGCTTAAGTTTTTTAATGTTAGAGCTCAAGCTCCAGGTATGTAGTTTTACGATGTTTTCATCACCATAGAGTAGCCAAGGTGTAGTGAGCCAACTCTATTTCCCTTTGAATTATCAAAAAAAAAAAAAAAAGACTCTATTTCCCTTTGATTTGTATTCTTTGAAATGGGAGTGTATACATCTTTTAATTTTTCCTCTCTTTTCCTTTTCTAATAAAATTATTTACTTAAAAAAAACACTAACTTATAATTTGATACAAAAAATTATTTGCTAAGATGTAGAAGAATGGTAATAATTTGAAATACTTTAGGGGAAGTAAATTCATATGGTGTGTAATTTTATGGAACTTGCTATTTAAGTGAGTCTCTATTTTAATTTGTTTTAATAGTTGGGAGTTAAATTCAGTTCCGATTTATTATTATTATTATTATTATTATTTATTTGATTGAAAAGGTAGAAATTGTATTACTATCAAAAAGAAAGTTTGAAAAGTATAACATGGGAATGATACACGCCAACGCAGTGGCTTAGGTTCCAAGAAAAAATATATATACAGGGAAATAAATAGTATGACCATGTCAACCAGTGGTTAGATGAACTCCAATATACATATATTTATATATTTCGTTTATATTCATATTTTTGATTGAAAGGTGAATCTCAGGTTTGTGTTTCCCTATCAAATTGAGATAGATATTTACTTCTTCAGTACTTTCCACTCTTCTAACAATGGGCTCTTCCTCCTCATATAAATGGATAGTGAGTAGGCAATATTTACATTTTGGTATAATAAGATTGGACACTTGCACTATTGCACATTCTGAGTCTAATAGAAATTCTTACTCTCCCATCCCATATTCCAATTTTACTGTTTATTTATTTTTTTTATTAAATTGTTTGTCTTTCTTACAAATAAACAATATTGGATATGATATTGATAGTTTGCTATTTCAGTAACGCACTGATTCATAGCTTTCATATATATGAATGCATGCTAATTATTGGATTAAATCTTAAATAATTGTTGATGCATTTGTGTCACTTGGATTGAAGGTTTAGAAAAGTACATTTTCGAGGTATGACTTCTTTGGGTGTAATATTTTAAATTTTTGAGAAGATAATCATGTTGACAGATTAATAAGAATATAATAGTAAGTGCATTTTTCCATAGAGGATTTATTATGTATATTGGAAGCTTCAAGGAGGCTGAAAATAATTATAAATGAATCATTACAATTCCATTAGTCAATTTGTGTTTACAAATCAATACATTTTTCAGGTGTTTGAGAAAATCATGATCTATGTTCAATTGAGATGAAGATTACGAATAAATTGAGCATCCCATTTTAGTAATTGTTTTCTATGGTATCAAAAAAAAAGAAAAAGGGAAAAAAAAGAGAGTTACATATAGTCTTCAACTATGTTAATTAGAATTATTTAGAATTTAATAAAGGGATCCAAAACTAAATAAATTTTGAACAAATTAGGATTGAGGTTATGTAAAAAAATTCTAACTAAATTAGGTAAACTATTTTTTTTTACAAATAGTCCAATTTCATTTTTTATTTATTCATACTTATTAACTATCAATTATCTATAATTATATATTTTCACAACTAGCCCGTGCATTGCACGGGTTAGCGACTAGTTTGGTATGTTCTAGTAGATGACATAAAATTTTATGTTCTAGTGATTTTGAGAAATTGAAGGCTCTCGGCCTCGTGGTTCTTTGAGAAGAGGGCATTGTAAGGATAACAGGCCGATGATTTCTCGTACTCGTCAAGGCCCAACGAGTTCAACCTAAATAGACCATTACCTTTTAAAAAGTATTCCATCAAAAAATAAATACTCATATATGAAGGTTCATATTATTCATACTTCAATGCACCTTTTTCTTTCCAAATTTAATTTCATCAAATCCGATTTAAAATAATAATATTATTATTTTCATGTGGGTTCTAATAAGTATTACTGTTTACTCAAAAAAATTAATTCTAGAAAAATTAATTATTATTTTTATTATAAAGTGGTCACTTGCACATAGCCACATTTTGTCCATTATAGTTGACGAAAGGAGTTTGGGTGTTTATGAAATTTTAAGATTAGAAGTGTCACATTTATAATTTTCAAGTTTAATATATCCCAAGTAAAAAAAAAATTATGTTTTTAATATACTTCCCCCCCCCCCCCCCAAAAAAAAAAAAAAAACCCAAGTGAATTAACATTCATCTTTTGTCCCAATAGATTCAAAAACCAAGGATGATTTGCAAAATGACACCCATGTAGAAGAAAGATTGAATTATGGACTCAAAAAGTGAGAGGAAATTGCTATCAAAGCAACCATACCAGCTTCATGAAGGGAGAGAGAAACAGAGAATGGGTAGATTGTGAAGTAGAACAAAAAAAATGTTTTTTTTTTAAATTAAATTTTATTTTAGAAAAAATAGTATTAAAATGAAATTTAATAGTTTAAAAAAATTACGAAAGATTCAAATAGGTTTTTGAGACTCTGCACCTTACCATGCAAGTAGGACTGAAGGGTCAATTTGATCAAATACGATTTGTGTCCAGTGCCTTTTTGCATTGGATATGTTATGATGCGAACATGTGTTCAAAAAATGCACTGGATACAAGTTTCACCCAATTATCTTGATCCATTGTAATATCTCATGATTTAAAATTTAAATTGATAATATAAGAGGTGGGCTGGTTCAAAAACAATGTACCCAAATGTCAAGGTTTTTTTTTTTTTTTTTTTTTTTTTTGGGAAGTATACCATTTTTTGTTATTTACGAATTACAACAACATGAAATATAAAATCCATAAAAATGGAGAGAAAATATAAAACTAAAAATAACCATATCATCAATAATCAATTAATATCATAAAACAAAATTATAACCCAAAAAAAAAAAAAAAAAAATGAAACAAGATAATCAATTGATATTGCAACGGCAACAGGGACAAGTAGTACTCCGGTTCTCCAACCATGGATACATGCAAGCTAGGTGATAAACATGAAAGCAGTCCATTCGAATCAGCTTCGCCTCTGGTGATGATGAAAACTCCTCTAAGCAAATAGTACACGTACCCAAATCCAATTCTTGACTTTTACTACTCGCAACAAAGCTCCCCCTCCTCACCAGTTTATCAATACTAGCTTTTGAAATCATAGACTCAATGGTAGACTCAATGAAATTTGACAAATCAAATACGTTAACAACTTCAACTCGAAGGATTTCCAACTCGGCCACGATGAAATATCCTGTGCCCGTGGCCGCTAGGTCTTGTGCTGTCGAAACAATTCGCTGAACTTTCGAAGCATCGAGGAGGTTAAGGGCTGAGATTTTCCCCAAAAGATAGTGTTGGTGACAAGGTGGGCATTGGAGTATTTGGGTAGGAACTTTGAGGGTTAACAAATTTGTAGGAGGGTTATTGAAATCTTCAACCATGAGTACACGACCGTCCAACCTTCGCTCCTTCTTTTGATACAGACGTTTACAAGAAACTACCAGTGTGCCCGTGGGTTCGGCTTCCAGTTCAATCACTCTAGTTCTGCGTAGGTTTAGTTTCTTTGAATAATTAATAGAACTAGTCGTCATCGATTAATTGATTTCAATGGCGGACCAAGAAAAACTTCACATAATCTGCTAGAGACTTGCCAAAAACTCTCTCTAATCTCTCTCAATCTAATATTTGGTACACTCGGTTCACACACATAAACAGCAGCACCTCTCTAATAAAGCAAAGCAAATACAAACCTTAAATATATAGGTGTTTATGTCGGCTAGGGCTGAAACAAAATTGCTTGCACATGAATGCAATTCAAAGTCGGCAACAAATCCTATTTGATGTTGAATTCAAAGCCAGGATAGTCCTAATGTAAATAGTAATTTAATTTCAAGGCAACCGACTTAATTAACGCGACCTGGCATTTGAGGTTAATTTTTTGATTGAGTTTTTGTTGCAACTGAGGCATCGTTGTGATGCAACTTTATAGCTTTTGGGAGAACACTCAAAAATATATAGATGTTAGATACCAGCCATGCCAACAATCTAAGATACGATCGATGGAAAATTACTGAGGAAAAAATATTAGTTGGCCGCTGATAATACATTAGTTATTGTTTGTTTTGGGCTACAATATCTTAGTCTTATGTTGTTGGGTTAAAATCTAGTCTTATGTAAGTTAAGAATTTTAACGAAGAATTGTAGTCAATTCTCAAAATATGTCATCACTAAAATTGTAAAGTCAACAATAAAATAGAAGATCAATCATGTGCAATAACGCAAAATCTAAGTGAAAATCATTTTTTTTCTTGGAAAAATCCATGAGTAAGTTGGGTTAATTTAAGTATATGCTAGAAACTTAAAAGAAAGATGCGTAAGAATAAAGGTTTTTTTCTTCTTTTTTTTTATACATGAATAAGTTGAGTTAATTTAATTGGTAATGATATTTTTTTGTCATCGAAAAAGGGGATTTTGAAATTTGAATCCTGTCTACCTATCAAAGAAATTAATATCTCAAACTAATAGTAATGATCATGGAGTTTGAGTTTCAAATCATACCCTATCTGTACAGAACATGATCCAATACATATTTTATATTAGGAAACTAAACAACATAAAATATACACCCTAACTAGTGCACATACACCAATGACATGGAGGGAGGGAGGGAGGGAGGGGGTTAGGGCCTAGGGGGCCATGGCTCCCTTGACTTTCAAAAATTCTCCCTCCATTTTATTTTTGTTATAAAAATAATAAATTTTGACATAAATTTCAATAATAATCCTCCTAGATTATTTCTAAAAACATGTAATATATTTATATAGTTGACTAATGCATTTTTTATTATCTCTAATTACTCTTATGTCATACATAACTCATTAAATTAAATTGCATTTAATGTATACTATGCATAATTTAATTATAAATTTTATTTTTTATTAAATTGACTTGTATATTTTTAGACATGTCAAGACTTTTTCTTTTTTTTTTTGCAAAGATGTAAAGACTTATTTGACCTAAATATTTTTTTCATCACATCATGCATGCCGAAATGATCAATTTCATTACATACAAATTATTTAACTCCTGATCAAACTTCTATACCCTATAGGATCACCAACCATATCCCTCCTAGGATTTCCATTTAGAAACTCCACATGCAACATTATTTTTCCTCTCAAACCATTCTTCCTGCTTCAGCTAGCTTAATTTCTCTCCATGTATGTACTTATATATAAACCCAACAACAATATATAGAAATAGAAGTCCTTAATAGTTGAAATAACGGACATCATGAACAATAATACTGATCACTGCTCTGGTGAGCAAAATATGAAACTTTTTCAACTTCCCACTTTTGGTTTCGGGTATTGAAGAAACCTCTAATTTTACTTCAGCTTTTTCTTCAATGTGTACTCTTCTCTCCAAGCAGAAGCTATCTATTGCTTTAGAGGATAAAGTAGTACGGCCTCTAGCTCTAGGTAAAGATGGGTGCACCCTTTTTGAACAGGGTCTGAATACATACAATTCACTTTCGCTGCAGTAATCTGGTCTATTTGGAGAAGCCATGAGCCATTCCTCTGGAGTTAACTCCTTCACCTTGGGACTCTTCTTTTTTGGTGAGTGAAACATTGGTCTCTTCATTTGCTTATTCGGAGTCATGTTACCATAACTGGAGTTGACTGAATTAGGTTGTCTTCCTGAACTAGAACGTCTGAACCTGCTCAATTTGGCTCCCATTGAATTCTCTAATTGAAGCAACTTAATTAGCAAACCAAAAATGAAATCATAAATAAAATGCCAAGATGAGAAATGGGATTGAATGAGTATTTTTGAAGGGATTATAAAGTGATTAGAGACGGAGGAGCCTAGAGGAGCAATGTTCATGAGGACAATAATAGCTTGGTTATTATCGTACACTCACTACAAAAAAAAAGAGACTATCCCAACGTTTTCAAAACTGCTAAGATAGGGTCAAAATGCCTATCCCGGTGTTTTTTTCCCCGGCGCTTCAAACTGTTGGGCAATGAATGTGGGTATAGGGTTGCCGGACCTGTACCAGTGCTTTTCAAAAGCGCTAGGAAAGACATACACCCTATACCAGCGCTTTCAAAAGTGCTGGTATAGGTCTTTTAAATTATATTGATTCAAGACTTATACCAGCGCTTTTGAAAGCGCTAGAATAGGTACTACCTATGCCAACGCTTTCAAAAGCGTTGGTATAGGTCTTGAATCAATATAATTTAAAAGACCTATACCAGCACTTTTGAAAGCACTGGCATAGGCAACACCTATTTCAGCGTTTTGAAAAGCGCTAGTATAGGTCTTGAATCAATATAATTTAAAAAACCTATACCAACACTTTTGAAACTGCTGGCATAGGGAGAACCTATTCCAGTGTTCTAAAAAGCGCTGGTATAGGTCTTGAATTAATATAATTTAGAAGGCCTATACCAGCGCTTTTGAAAGCGCTGGCATAGGATGTACCTATTCCAGCGTTCACAAAAGCGCTGGTATAGGTTGTGAATCAGCATAATTTAAAAAGACCTATGCCAGCGCTTTCAAAAGCGCTGGTATAGGTCCTTTTTTAAAAAAAAAAAAAAAATTAGCACCTGTAATGTACCTAAAATACATATTTTCCAATACCTATTTTATAGCAACTGTAATGAACTACAATTCATATTTTTCAATAGCAAATACCATACCACATTAAATCAAGAAACTAAATATATTTAATTAAACCATATCAATAATTACATCTCAAATGTCTAAAATTTTATACACAAAATAATACATTCTAGACAACTATGTACAATGTCCTACACAAAAGAATACATTCTAACTATATAGAATGTCCTGCACAAAAGAATACATTCTACTGCGTATTGCCTACTCCAAAATAGGTGCCCAAAATATCGCCTACTGCGTATCATCAGATGATAAGCGCTGAGCACCGGGAGATTGGATATCCACTACAAAATAACCATCACCATCCTACGAATTAAGAAACACACAATAGATTAGTGTACTAAACAACTAGTATTACTACCAAGTGCCACATTAGCAATTAAAACACACTTAAAATAACTAATTTCAATTAAGCATATCAATTGGGTATTAGTCTCAGTAAATTTCTCAAAAAGTGATTAGTGAGCAATTTATGCAAAAGATTCAATAAGTGATTACTTACACATATTGTGTAAAGCCTTAGAGGTTACATTTCTACTTGATATTTCTATGTATTTTATGTGTTACAATGAACCCTAAACTGGTAGATATAAAGATTAGGGTATACATTAATGAAGGAGTTGAGAAGGAGGTAGTTGGGAGTTAAGGGGATACATTAACCATGAGTGCTAATAAGCATTCTATAGCAAAGTTCCTCTACGTGGAGAGGCAGGGCAGTGTTATAGGCAGCAATATAACGGCTATCATATGGTAACAGAAGCTACAATCATGTCCTAAATACCCAACCAAAAATCAAAGGACAAACACAAGGTTAGTCTTTCACAAATCAGACATCCAGTCACCAATATAATTTAAGCAAATGCAAGTGATAATCCAATACAATTACTGCAACCTTTTTTTTTTTTTTTTTTTTTTTGAGAAGCCAGTTCATGCACATATTATGGGGGTACCCCATGAATGTTAGCATTGATTATAGGCACCTTTCTTTCAAGCATTCACTCCTATTTGTTCTCAAGCCCATAAGCACTTGCTGCACTTCTTGCCATATATTTAGAACTTCAGAATATTTTTATAATACAATGCAGTATTAGATACAGGCATGTGATTCTCAAAGCCTTGATTTTGCAAAAAGATTTACAGAAAATAATTTAATCAAATTCCGAAAAACTACTAAGACATGGCCACCCAATTAACCCATTTCACAGCAAAATTCATCAGATCAAAACTCACCAATCACCTACACACTTAGACACACACAAAAAAGCACCATATACTATCCAATAACCCATTAACTTCATAAATTATCCATAAACCATTTCCAAACAAAATTCATCTGATTATTTTGCATCACAGAAACTTCATGACAACTCACCAATCACCATACAAACATGAATAAAAATGCCAATACTTTTTATTCAAACTACTTACCATAGACATACTGGGAAATGATGGGCACAGTCAGGTCAACATCCTCTGCATTAATTGAACTTGAGCTTCAAGGGCATCATAACGAGTGCATTTCTCCTTCATTGCTTCTACTTGAGTAGACAACTCTATAACCCTTTGGTCGGTTGCAGTAGATGTTGGAGGTGGCGTACTGTCATCCATTGACCTCGCACGATTGCCAGAAGGGGTTGGACCAAAGCCTAGCCCTCTGACACGGTCACCTCTCTTTGCATCGATGACCTATCCAAATGCATCGTTGGGCTGCCAAAGTATGCCAGCCTCAATGTCGTTTCCCTGCAACTGTGACCCCTCTGTCATAAGTCGTTTCATCTTTGCCTAGTAATCACAAATAAACAAAACAATATATTAGCAATGAGGGCAATAATACACATGCCAACATGAGTAATATGCTTTTATATATATAAAAGTTGGGTTGGAGTTATTATAAAAGAGAAAAAAAAGTTGGGTTAGAGTTATACCATGCGTACTTAGAACTCAAACCATATATATTGTGTCTTTAAGAGTTTCCATCAAATATCTAAGCATATCAAAAATTAAGAACCAGTATGTGAAGAACTGCAATGTTTTGAACTACAATGTTTTGAACCTAGAAGTTTCATAGATCATATACAAACACATTTAAGAAACAATTGTATAAACCCAACCCAAGAGAAGGAGAAGGGGAAATTCAAACAAGTCTGATTTTCAAGAAAAGATGCTCCCCAAGTTTGTCCTGGGAAGCTTCATGTACAATACTTACCAGCAGGGACGTATCTATTAATTTTCAAGTGATTTTTTTTTTTTTTTTTGTTGGCCTTCTACCGTCTAGTTGGAAAATTTTGCTTGTGAATGACCAACAGAACTTAATTCCAATCACTAAAGCCACTATACCAATCTTAACAAAATTTTCAGAGATTTGTTATTAAAAAAATGGAATCACATAAATTTTAGGGGCAAATTTGGACCATCCATATTTCCCAGACAATTTGACACTTGAACAAGATCATAATGCACTATTGAAATAAGAGTTCGTAAGCTTCATTGGCTATATTATAGTATAAAGTATGAATAGAAGTTTTGCAAAGTCAATGATAAGAGTAAAAATTTTAAGTACAATCAAATTTCCTCTTCATTGCATGTCTTTTTGTCTCTAAAAAACTAATAAATTAATTCATGGAGTTCAAAAATCATCCTAATACTGCCATGAGAAAATGCCTTCATTTTAGGTCTACGATGATGTTGCTAAATATCTTAGAATATCTACTCTTATTGGCAAAGTTTGAAAGACAAATAAAATTTTTTTCATTCTCCCAATTTATAAAAAAAAAAAAAAAAAAAAAAAAAAAAAAAAAAAAAAGCTATCCTTAATTAAACTCAATCTGATTGATCCTCAGTGAGGATTAGGTAAACCCAATCAATGCCCCCACATTGTGGACACTTTTTCTTGGTGCACTAAGTCCCTCTCCTTAGTCGGCACTGATAGTGCTTAGCATTCTATGACAAAAAGATAGCTAGTGTATGAGTGGAGTCTCAAGACTCTTAACCCTTGGAAGTTTATGAAGAATGAAACATATATAAATATATATATATATATAATTTAATTAAATTAAATATTTAACTCCCTCTTGTTTAAATGTTTGAAAAGAAATGAAGTAATCATATTTGGGAGTTAAATGAGAAAAAAAATTTAATTATTAATTTTACTAGCCAATGTCCCATGCGACACACGTACACTCTATAAATTCATTTTTAAAAATTTGATAAAGAATTATTTCTACATGTTATAATATGTAAGAAAAAAATTCTAATTAGATTACACATCATTGTAAAGAAAGCAAATCTAAATTATTATGATTATTATAAGTAAGAATATGAACTTCTTTCTTAAGTGAATTGAAAAATATTAAATTATATCCACTATGTTAAGTGCACTATCAATAATGTGTCCACACTCCACAGTTACACATAGGGACGTGCAGCTCTAAGAAACAAACATCACCTGTATGAGTAGCTCAGTTTTCAAATGCCTACTTGCTTAATGCTCACTACATCCTTCATCACCACGTTGACTAATGATAGCATCCATCTGTCAAATAACACCTTAACTAACTTCTCTGAGTCACCTGTAATGTCATATAAGCAAATATCTATTCAACCGGCACATGAATTAAGTTTTTATAAAGAAAAATGCATTACAAATACTATAAGTTTGTCCTTTTTTCCCATTTTCCTAAAATCAGTAGAGCAAGAAAAAAAAAATTAAGGCTGGGAGAAATCGACAATGAAGGGCACCACATCTTTATGATGAGGTTGCACCACTTTCATACACAATAAGTGGGGCAATTTTACACTACAACCATTTTTTAATCACCTTACTTGAAAGTTGATATAAAGCGAGAAAAAGGAGAGAATTTTTGCAACATAACATAATTAGTATGAATTAATAAGCTTAATAATATGCCATCACACAAAGAAAAGGACTGTATATTTTATTGGGATTTCACCAGTGCAAATAAAATATACAATTATAAACAATATTTTACCAGTGCAAATGCACCATAGTAGCAGTTCTCCAGCCCTCTAGAGAAGTATATTTTTAATTCTCAATTGGATCAGGACCCGATTCAGTTCATGTATGACCATGCACTGCCCCCCACTCCACCTTGACAACTGATCCTGCCTTAATATGCCAGCTTCCCTACCCTACATCAGTATCCATCAACTATACATGCCACCATGACAATTGATAAGGTCGTGCATCTCTCTTCATCTCTCTACTATATTATTATTGTTTCACATACACACACATAAATATATATAATAAATAAATAAAACCCCTACTTAATGGTGTGAGATGGACTCCATGCACTTGAGAAGTGGGGCATGTGTTACAAGTTAATTGATAGTAGAGCTTTCACATCACTTTAAAGTTTTTGAAAGAGTTATTTAGAAGAAAACCACTTTGCATTTTGAGGTGAGTTTGGATCTTCAGTTACAATGAGAGTAAGAACCAAACACATTTGACAAAAAATTAAGAATTAAACATTCAGAACATTCTATAAAAGAATAAGTGAAATGGTCCACAAACCATAAAGACAATCAACTTTCAGATTGAAAATCTAAATGAACCTGCTTATTCAGTGACAATGAGCATGTAATTATAAAACAATCAAATTTGTCACAAAAATTCAATTCATGACCATTGATGCAGTTTATTTTACAAAACCAATCAATTCACAACCATTGATACAGTTGAAGTAAAATACTATAGAATATTCTTGAAAGAAAATGGAACTATCTTCAATCTTTGATATAAAAGGGATTTTTGGAGGCGGGGTAGGTCTTAGAATGAAATCTCACTGAATAAAAAGTTGCAATGCATCATTACTTATGCTTTATGACTTTGTATTTCAAATAAACCGATGAAAAGATGTCAAACCAGAGGAATGGGAGAAATGAAATGTCCTCTTTCAAATTCAAGGACTGAAATGTTTGAACCCTTTCATATCTCATAGAACATTCAGCTTAAAGCAATATCAAAATTTAATGACCATATGTCTCTTTGGATCAAAACAATCATTCCTCTATCACTATCACTATCACTATCACAGACACAGAGAAATCAGATTCAAATACATTCCAGTTCCCACATTTACCTAGAAAGACCAACAACAATTGAATCAAATTTAGTATATAACAAGGTATACCCAGATGAGAAAATTAACAAATAATTGGAAAGATGCATTAGAAAGAAAGAATGACTTACACTGTCAAAGTTCAAAATTTTAAGCCCAACACTGAAAGAGAGATTCAAATCTGCAGAACCCAAAAAACAGTTATTCATCAAAACCAAACCAACTCAAATTTATAGAGGGGGGAAAAAAAACCTACAAACGTTAGTTCCAAAAAAGTTTGAAATTTCATATTAAAAAACAAACAAAAGTAAATTAATTTAATGAAAAAGAAATCACAAAAACAAAAAAAATGGGAACTGTACCAACTAAATGAAAAGACAGTGATGAGGGAGGGAAGGAGTCTGAGGATGGCCGCGGTGGCTGTGTTGCTGGCGATGGTGGTGTCAGCGGCAGAAGGCAAGGCCGACGGAGTGTGAGGGAGAGTGAGGAAGGGAGTGAGGGAGAATGAGGTTGTCGGAGGACTGTTGGACCGGCGACGAGGAGAACGGTGGTGGCTTAGCAGTGAGGGTTCAGAGACGAGAGTAAGGGAGAATGAGGTAGAGAGTGTTTGGGTGGGCAGTACGATGGTTTGATTTGAGTGAGAGAGTAAAGAGATCCAAATTTTGGTGGGAATCGAAGAGTTTTAGAGGGAATTCAGAATTTTTATTGTGACAACATTTTGACCTATTGTCACAACATTCAGAATTTTAAAGCTGCTGCAATAAAGAGAGAGTAGGCTAAGATTTATTATGATGGGAATATAACTTGTTGTGGCGAAAATTAAGTCCGCCTTAATAGCTCTTTACGGATTTTTTTAATAAAATAATATTTAATACTTCAAATTAATAAAATATAATTTAATAATTAAAAATTTTTAATTTAATCCTACAAATTAACAAATATATAATTTAATACTTCAAATTACTAAAATGCAATTTAATACTACAATTGTCAATAAAATATAATTTACTAATTAATAACAATATAATTAATACTTCCAATTATGTAAATATATTTTAATACTACAAATTATTTGAGTATAATTTAATATAATACTTCAAATTAATAAAATATAATTTAACACTACAAATTAATAAATAAATAATATTTTAATTAATAGAAATTGTAGGGGTTGGGGCCCAAAATGATGCATTGGGCCTTGGGCCTTGTCCGAGGACCCTAACAAGTCCGAGGAGGAAAACACGACTTAGATGATCCACATTGCAACTCTTATCAATGGGAGACAAAGGAAAAGAGGTCCGAGGAGAAACTTCTCGAACACAACAAACGCAAACCAGGTATGTACTTTAACAACTGAGATGCGCCCCCTGAACATGTGAGAGAGAAGAAAATTCAAAATATTTAAGGAAAAGCTGCCACCAACACATTAAATGCACTGCAACTACTTTTCTGGCCGCATTAATGTGGAGAAGACCCCTGAACAGTGCTGCCTTGGCTGCCACAACTCACAGAAAGCTGAAAGGGGTGTCTGATGGGATGGGTATTTAAGTAGAGATCCAGATGATCAACAAGTGTAAAGTCCAAATGATCAGGAAAAAGCTATATAATATGGAAGAGCTCCCATGAAAAAGGGGCAGAAAAAAGGAGTGAGAGAGAATACTGTAGCATGCTATAAAATCCTAATATTGTGATCTATATATACGTCAAATTCTGGTCTCCTCGAACTGAAGGTACTCTAGCAATAATAGCTTTTATTTGTGTTTGATTGATTCTTAACTCCATGCTAGCCGTTGCCTAACTCATCTAGACCTAGTTCTTTGACCCATACTCTACAAAATTCATTGTATTAGGTTTATTGGACCAGGATTCCATACATTTGGGCTTGGGCTCCAAATTTTGTCCCCACAGAAATATATTTTCATAATTCAACTAAACAAAATTTAATTGAATTTATACTTCAAACTAATTTAATATATTTTAATTTAATACTTCAAATTAATAAAATATAATTCCTCACTACAAATTACTAAAATATGATGTAATAACTAGAAAAAAATGTAAGATTCGATAGGAGGACCAAAAAATTAAAATATAATTTAATATTACTTTGGAATGACTAAAATACCCTTAAAACTAAAAGAATGCTAACTTACCTGCATAACCATAGAAAATTACCGAAACACCCCTACCACCCAAAAAATGGCTGAACACCCCCAAAGCAAGAAAAATAGCTGAAATACCTTTGAAGCCTAAAAAAAGACCACAATACCCTTGAATCCTAAGAAAACACCAAAATTGAAGGAAATATAATGTATTATTTAGTGAAAATGACTATAATACCCCAGTACCTAAAAGAAGGCCAACCTACCCCACAAACTCAAAAGATGGCTGAGACACCCCTACCACCCAAAAAATGAATGAAATATCCCCGAAGCAAGAAAAATAACTAAAATACCATTGAAGCTTGAAAAAGACCACAATACCTTGAATCATGAGAAAAAACCAAATTTGGAAGAAATATAATTCAATATTCATTTGAAAACGATTGAAATATCCCTAAGAGTAAATATAAACTGAAAAAAATGGCTGAGAAACCAAAGTACCCCTAACAGCTGAAAATGAACCAAATACCCCATACGTAGAGGTGGCAAATGGGCGGGTTGAGTCATAAATGGGTTGTGTGTTTAGTTACCCATTTATCCATTTATGACCCGTTTATATATAAATTAATTACCCATTACCAACCCAACCCATTTAATTAGTAACCCACCTATTTAACCCAATATGACCTAAATACCTTTAAAACTACTTGAATACTCTCTTGACTTTCAAAATTACCAAAATACCCCCAAAACCCAAAAAATGACCAAAATACCCCTGAAACCTGAAAAATGGCCAAATACCCCCAAAACCCAAAAACTAACAAAATAATCACAAAACCTACAAAGTGACCAAAATACTGGAACCCAAAAAATGACCAAAATACCCATGAAACCAAAAATTACCAAAATACCCCCTCCAAAACCCAAAAAATGACTAAAATACCCCCCAAAACCCAAAAAATGACCAAAATACCCCTGAAACATAAAAATTACCAAAATACCCCAAAAACCCATAAAATGACCAAAATAACCCCAAAACCAAAAAATGACCAAAATACCCCCGAAACCAAAAAAATGACAAAAGTACCCACGAAACATAAAAAATGACGAAAATACCCATGAAACCCAAAAAATGAACAAAATACCCCCAAAACCAAAAAAAATGTCCAAAATACCCCTGAAACCTAAAAAATTACTAAAGATCTTTGAAATCTAAAAAATAGCCAAAATAACCTTGAAACCTAAAAATAAACCAAAATAACTCCGAAACATAAAAATAACCAAAATACCCCTGAAACCTTAAAAATGGCCAAAATAACCCTGAAGGTTGAAAATTGACGAAAATAACCTAGAAACCTAAAAATGGTCGAAATACCCCCGAAACCTTAAAATGGCCAAAATAACCCCAAAGCCTGAATATTGACCACAATAGCCTAGAAACCTAAAAATGGTCGAAATACCGTTGAAACCTAAAAAATGATCGAAGTACCCTCAAAACCTAGAAATTAACTGAAATACCCCCTGAAACCTAAAAAATGACCAAAGTACCCCTAAAACCTATATATGACCAAATAACCCCTAAACCTTAAAATGAGCAAAATATCCTCGAAACCTAAAAAATGACTAAAATACCCTAGAACCTATAAAATGACAAGAATGCCCCTTAAACCTGTAAGTCGATAAAAATACACCCTAAACCTAAAAAATTACGAAATTCCCCCCTCCTAAAACTAAAAAATGACCAAAATACTCCCTAAATATAACAAATGACCAAAATGCCCCCTAAACCCCTATTTTAGTAATTTTAGAGGCTTCGGGTGTATTTTGTTCATCTTATAGGATTAGTGGTATGTTGGTCATTTTAGATATTTTGAAGGGTATTTTGGTCGTTATAGGTTTAGAGGGATTTTGGTTGTTTTGATCATTTTTTAGGTTTTTGGGGGGGGGGGGGTGTATTTTGGTCATTTTTTGTATTTCAGGGGTATTTTGGTCAATTTTTGGGTTTCAAGGATATTTTGGTCATTTTTTGGGTTTTGGGGGTATTTTGATAATTTTAGGTTTCGAGGGTATTTTGGTCATTTTTTAGACTTAGGAGGTATTTTGGTCATTTTTTTGGATTTTGGGGGTATTTCAGTCATTTTTTTTATGTTTCGGGGGTATTTTAGTAATTTTTAGGTTTTGGAGGTATCGTGGTCATTTTTTGGGTTTTCGGGGGATGTTGTGGTCATTTTTGGGTTTTAGGGGTATTTTGGTCATTTTTTAGGTTAAAGGAGTATTTTGGTAATTTTAGTGATTTTGGGATATTTTAAAGTTGGTTGATTTGTAGAAATGATACTTGGATCATAATTGGGTCTAATTGGGTACCCATTTATAACCCAAGAAACATTAATTTTAATTGGGTATAATTAGGTTAATACCCATTTAACCCAATTAATAATTGGGTGTGTTTCATCCTAAAAAAAAAAAATAATAATTGGGTGTGTTTGCGTCTCATTTAAGTAGGCGGGTTTGGGTGGGCAAATGGATTTGGATTGATTTTGCCACCCCTAGTGTTATTCAAGTAATCAAGGGGTTTTCCACATTTTTCATGCATGGGGGTGCCTTTGTCATTTTCTAGTTTTTTGGAGGTATTTCGTTCATTTCGATGTTTTTGTGGTATTTTGGTCTCTTTTTTTTTTAATGTTTCGGGGGTGTATTGGTCCTTTTCTAGGTGTCAGGTGTGTTTTGGGCATTTTTTGTCTTTTGAGGGGCATTTTGGTCATTTTTCAGACTGATAGGGGTATTTTGGTCTTATTCAAGTAATCGAGGGTATTTTGGCTAGTTTTAGACACAAGGGGTACTCTGGTAATTTTTGATGTCTTAGGGGGTGCTTGGGTCATTTTTGATGTTTTGGGGGTATTTTAGTCATTTATTAGGTTTCAGGGCCTATTGGTCTTTTTCTAGGTATCAGGGGTGTTTTTGCTATTTTTCGATGTTTTGGGGGGTACTTTGATCTTTTTCTAGGTTTAGAGTATAAGTGCTAGAGTAGAAATTCTATCTTGTATAAAAAAATTTTTAAAAAAAATCCCTATATGTGACCTATCCCAACGCTTTTTGAAGCATTGGAATAGGTTGACCCTATTCCAGCACTTCAAAAGGCACCGAGACAGGTCTTTCTTTATATGGGAATGGAAAGACCTGTCCCTCTCCATAAGACCCTATTCCAGCGCTTCAAAAAGCGCTAGGATAGGTCTTTCTCTATATGGGAATGGAAAGACTTGTCCCAACGCTTTTTGAAGCGCTGGAATAGGTGGACCCTATTAGGTTTCGGGGCCATATTAGTCTTTTTCTAGGTTTAGAGTATAAATGCTAAAGTAGAAATTTTATCTTGTATAAATTTTTTTTTTTAAATCCCTATATGTGACCTATCCCTACGCTTTTTGAAGCGCTGGAATAGGTTGACCCTATTCCAACGCTTCAAAAAGCGTCAAGACAAGTCTTTCTCTATATGGGAATGGAAAGACCTGTCCCAGCGCTTTTGGAAGTGCTGGGACAGGTCCCTCTCAAAAGTGCTGGGATAGGTCCCTCTCCATAAGACCCTATTCCAACGCTTCAAAAAGCGCTGGGATAGGTCTTTCTCTATATGGGAATGGAAAGACCTGTCCCAGCGCTTTTTGAAGCGCTGGAATAGGTGAACCCTATTAGGTTTTAGGGCCATATTGGTCTTTTTCTAGGTATCGGAGGTGCTTTTGCTATTTTTCGATGTTTTGGGGGGTATTTTGGTCTTTTTCTAGGTTTAAAGTATAAGAGCTAAAGTAGAAATTCTATGTTGTATAAAAAAAAAAATCCCTATATATGACCTATCCTAGGACTTTTTGAAGCGCTGGAATAGGTTGACCCTATTCCAGCGCTTCAAAAAGCGCCAGGATAGGTCTTTCTCTATATGGGAATGGAAAGACTTATCCTAGCTCTTTTGGAAGCGTTGGGACAGGTCCCTCTAAATAGGATAGGTCTTTCTCTATATGGGAATGGAAAGACTTATCCTAGCTTTTTTGGAAGCATTGGGACAGGTCCCTCTCCATAAGACCCTATTCCAGCGCTTCAAAAAGCGCTGGGATAGGTCTTTCTCAACGACCTATCCCAACGCTTTTTGAAGTGCTGGAATAGGTGGATCCTATTAGGTTTCGGGGCCATATTGGTCTTTTTCTAGGTATCAGAGGTGTTTTTGCTATTTTTCGATGTTTTGGGGGGTATTTTGGTCTTTTTCTAGGTCTAAAGTATAAGAGCTAAAATAGAAATTCTATTTTGTATAAAAAAAAAAAAAATTCCCTATATGTGACCTATCCCAGCACTTCAAAAAGCGCCGGGATAGGTCTTTCTCTATATGAGAATGGAAAAACCTGTCCCAGCACTTTTGGAAGTACTGGAATAGGATTTACCTATTCTAGTGCTTCTAAAAGCATTGGGATAGGTCTTTCTCCATAAGGGAAATCAGTAACCCTATCCTAGTGCTTTTTGGGTTTCCTATACCAGCGTTTTTGAAAAACGCCGCTATAGGCCTCCTATTGTTGTGCTTTGTAAAGCGCCAGTTTTAAGCCGCCGTAATAGGATTTCCTATACCAGCGTTTTCAAAAAGCGCTGGTACAGGCTTATCTATTACGACGGTTTGTAAAAACGCCAGGAAAAAGACGTTGGGACAGGATGATTTTTTTGTAGTGACTTTGTTATTAGGTGTACATTATCCATTGTATTTGTTATTAATAGTAAATTATCCCTACACATTGTGTTTGTTATTAAAAGTGGTAAATTATCCACTTTAGGGTTGAATATGAATATAAATTCCTTGTCTTATTTTTTATATTCTATTTTTATGTTTTATTAAACACAACTTAACATTTATTTATTTGACTTTTCTTATAAAATAATTAGACTTTAAAATAGAAAAACAAAGCACATGACATACCATAATTAATGGAGAGCATAAAGTATAACACAAAAAGTGAAATTCTATTTGTAGATAATGAGAATATAAATCACATAATTAAATAGGAATGTGTGATGATTAAAGATACATCAAATAGGAGCATGCAAAAAGAGAGGCACTCCAAAAGTCAAGTCAGGGCAAGAATTCTTAATAAAAATCTTAAGAAAAAACAATAATTGATAATAAACTATAGTAAATTTCTTTTAATTAGGGGTGTGTAGCCAATCTACTAAAACCGACATAATCCAACCCAACCCACTACGTTGGGTCAGTTTTTAGGACTTGGTGGGTTGGTTGGGTTACAGAATTTTTTTTGATAGCAGGTCGAGTTCGGTTTGGTCATAAAATTCCAAATCCGAACCGACCCACCCATATATTTAATATATATTTAAAATATATTATATAATTAATAATTTTTGTTTTAAATAATCAACTCTTCCTATCCTATATAAAAGTCAATTAGTTCACACAAACCCTAGTAGATTACTATTGTTGTTTAGTCATTAGTGTTGTTTGCTTTTAAGGAGTTATATTGATACTAATTTTTGGGTTTTTTTTTAATATATTTATATTTATATTTTTTTTGCTCAATTTAATAATAATAGTAATAAAAAAATTATCAAACCCATGGGTTCAATCCAACCCATGTGGGTTGGGTTAGGTTGGATTTATGTGATGGGTTGGGTTGGATTGGATTGGATTGGGTTGAATTTTTTTAAACCACCACTTATGTGATGGGTTGGGTTAAAAAATCTCTTTAATTTAACCCAACCCGACCTATGCACATCCCTATTTTTAATAATCGTTTGAGTGAGTGTTTATTGGATTTCGTTAGTGGGGTTGGTGACCATTTTTAGGTTTTTTTACCATAAAGTGAGAAACTAAAAGGGGACGTGGCATACGGTACTACCCACAATGTTACTGATATGGTAATGAGGTAGGGTAATTAATGTTGACATAATGGGGGAAAGTGACCTTCGAGTGTTCCTGGGCCGGACACATCTAAATCGGGATCTAGCCCTTACCCAATGGGCCTTAGGTGATTTTCCTCCATCCTCATTGTTAGATATTAGAGCAAATTTGGAATATAAAACTAGCTTAATTGAAGTGTGTCACTGAAGATAAATGAATTTGCCCTATTGATTATTATGGTTTTAACATAGCCATTGATCTCTATTATTTTGTCATTTGGATTTAATGATAAAACACAAATGAATCCACACAATATTTTATTGGCTTATTCATCATCTTATACTAGGACAAGGCATTGCTCAATCAGAAGTTGGACGAGGGGGTCATGTCAACATACGTAGTACACAAAAACACGTAACGTAATAATGCATGCAAATTCCATATTCATGGAACTAGTAAGGGTATCCATGTTCTCTGTACAGTTTGGATTTTCCTTTTTCACCGCTGAAGAAAGAGCATATATAGTTCAGAATATAATCTTTCTTTGTTGTGTTTTGAGTATTAATTTGACCGTGTGTGTGTGGGGGGATCTTTCTTTGTCATATAGTTAAATAAATGACATTGTGCTTAAGACATATCCACTGAGACAAGAACATTTCACCACTCATTTTAATTTGGATTGGCATCTATAAAGAATAAATTGATTGGTATGAACTACGAAAGGTTTAGATCATATACAGTTCCTGCAGTGGCCAAGAACTGTCACATTATGAAAGAAACGAATATGATAAAGTGGTCATATCAGCAACTGACCCATAAAATCTATTGCATATTCTTGATATAATCGATGGTCACTCTACAAATATAAGTGATTATGAAGTGTGGAAAGTAAGACCAAGGTTTAAGTTTCTAATAGGAAGTTTCACACATACATATATA
This sequence comes from Quercus lobata, assembly GCF_001633185.2. NCBI lineage: Eukaryota > Viridiplantae > Streptophyta > Magnoliopsida > Fagales > Fagaceae > Quercus > Quercus lobata. The sequence continues at coordinate 69,841,155 of NC_044908.1, forward strand.
TATATATACCTAAATTAGACTAGAGTAAAATTTCTATTTTATAAAAATTAAATAAAAACTAACCCATTAACCGATTCAACCGGACGTGCAAAATATGGCGGAAATTTCGAAACACAATTGAGATGTTATTTATTGTAGATTCCCATGCCCATAGAAGCGCGCGTCTTGAAACCTCTTTGCTTGCACTGGGAATGTTTGAGGGTGATATTTATGCCTTTAGAAAACTAAAACTAAGATTCAAGGATTTTTGCGGATTAAACTGAAGCGACTAATCCTTATTCTTTTTTATTTATTTATTAAAATATATATGTTTTTTTTAAAAAAAAAACACCAAAAATACATGGTTAGTTCTTGAAATTAATTCAACAAGTGAGTGATTTCAGTCTACTTTCAAGTAAGCGTTATTAATACGCCAAATAGAAAGGTGACAATTCAACTACATGATTTTTTGCAAGTGTTATTTGTCTCTAAAATTTAAAAAATGAGCTCTATATGTCATTCTGTTAACTACCCATCTAGAGGACTAATGACTTGACATTTTGAGTGATGTTGCATAATTTTAATATTTAAAAAATTAAAACCCATAAAAAAGGCCATGCCCGGTTTCATAACGGGTTAGCTACTACTAAGCTCCTTCAAGATCAGATGCCTTGCAAGTCACGAAGAATATTGGAGCCAAAGATTAGAGATGATGTCGGTATATATGCTAGTTGGCATGGCTTTAAAACAAGACCAATTGGAGCCATAGATTAGGGATGATCGATGTCGGTATATATATATATGCTTTGGCATGGCTTTAAAACAAGACCAACTGGAGGTCACAGTCTCTGACACTTACACATGCGAAAAATTATCAAATGTTACGGCCATGATTTGATATGTGGCCTTTGGAAATTACATGAAAGGTTTAATTACATATTTAGTCCTTAATAATTTTTTATTCATATTTTAAAACCACATTCTTTAAAATGTTTCATTTTAGTCTTTATATTTTTACGTATCAAAAAGGTCAATCTAATTTTGAGTTTGACATTATTTAGCTAAATCCCAAGGAATTTGATAGCAGCAAAGAGGGAAAAAGATTAATTATATGTTTGGAGAGAAAAAATCAAATCAAGAGCTCACGACATGAACATTTTTTACACAAACTTTAAAGTATAAAGACTAAAATGAAACATTTCAAAAAATAAGAGCCATTTTGAAACATTGGGCAAAAAATTTGGACAAAATTTGTAATTAAACCACCTATAAAAGCCATCCAAACAATCCATTATTAATCTTTATGCATGCCAGTATATCTTTTAAGACAATGTGCACTCCAGAGTCTAGACCACACCCACAAAAGTTGGTAATGTCTATTGTCTACCACCTCTGCTTGCACCCTCAAACCCATATAAGAACTATTCGAAGCACTCTATAATTTTGAACCCAGATCATTGTGCAAACCCACTTGTGAAGCGCCCCAAGAGGGGTGGCCCAGTTGGTGTGGGATCTCGCAGGTAAGCTTATGGTGCCTTGTTTGAGTCGTGGTGGGTATGATCATGTGGGGGAGGGGGGGGGGGTTCCTGGCTTGCATTGCGCCCCATCTACTGGCTCTCTTGGGGTGTTAGAGTGACGTCTGTAACGCCCCGATCACAATAGCTATGGCTCAATCCAACATTAGCGGGGGAGTACTCTATTAGGTCACATCGTAAGGGAGTCACATATGATCGCCCCGCCCCTTTTTGATTATCAAAAAAAAAAAGAAATCCACTTGTGAAGCATTTCAGCTAAAGGTGGGCTACTGATCTCCAAGTTTTTTTAATGTAATATTATTGTACTTTGTCCCTCATCGCAGACTTATTTATTAAGTTGTTTAACTTGGCTTGCATGACATACATTATATGTGTACCAAGGATTGCATTATTGCAATAAGAATTAATGTTCATCATTACAAAAGTAGATGTTATTCATGTCAAAAAAAAAAAAAAAGGAATTACATATTTTGAATAAAAAAGAAAGAATTACTACCATCTAAAAAAAAGGAATTACATATTTTGAATAAAAAAGAAATAAGAATTACTAGCATCTCTTAAGATTTGAACCCATCACTATTAAGATTGGTTAACTTTGTTTCTAAATTAAGCTCTTCAGTCCTCTTGATTTAGCTAGGTTAATAGAGCAGCTAGTATGGCTTTAAGGAAACTTGTATGCATAAATACTCTCTGGTTTGGCTGTTAGTCCTATGAGTTTTGCTAAAGTTATTTTCTTGGAGGCTGGGGTTTAGTTTGTATGTGGTTTGGTTTAGTTTTTCAAATAAAGTTCTCTTTCATAATAGTAATAATTAGTTAGATATAAGTATATCATTAACATTATGTAATAACAAAAGGCTATCTAGGTAACACCCCTGGTGCTCAAATAGACTTGAGGAATCTGGGTAAATTGTGTGGACCTCCAATGTTTTAGATTCTAATAAGAGTAAAATTGTGGAAAAGCACCATTAATAACAAAGTTAAAGACATTTTATGAAGTAGCAACAATGCTGTCAATGCAGGTTCCTCCTCACATGTCCTTGTCATGTCAAATTTTGAGAATAGATTCTTCTCTCTTTTTTGCTGAGGGATTTTTTTTTTTTTTTTTTTTTTTTTTTTTGAGAATCGAAAATGGGAGTGTTTATAGTTATATTAAACCCCCGGGCAGATCACACATGCTTAGGAATGTGATGCCCACCAACGGACTCCTGCTGATAGCGGGAATCGAACCTGAGTGTCTAATCACCACATTTCTATAAATCGAAATTGTAAGATATGCAATATGAAGGGACCCTTTTTTTTTTTTTTTTTTTTTCCATTTAAATACAATTCCCCATATGTGTATCAATGCATCATGTCAATTAGAGCCCAATTTTATATATTCTCTCTCTTTATTTTATTTTTTTAATTAATAATATGAAAAATTTTCAACAAAATGTAAGAGTTATAAAATGCTTGTCACAGCTTGATATGCAATCTAACCATAATTGTACTTGCTGCTATTTTTGATATTTATATTTGTTCAACCACTTAATTTATTATTAAGTACAAACGTATGTCAATATATATATATATATATACGCGCAAAGTAAAATGTTCAAATGTCAAATGTATGTAATTATATGTTAGATTTTTTTTTTTTTTTAATAAAAAACACACACACACCAAAAGAGGCAATGAAATTGTGATACAAAAACACATCACAAATTCTATTTAAAAAAATTATGATGATTATATGTTAGTTATTAGGTGACTAATGCATACTTGTTTGTATTCAATTTTCTTTATAGAATCAAACATTCTACCTTTTATTTTTTTTAATTTTTTTTTTTAAAAAGCCCTTGTTATTTGTTACCATTTGGATAAGAAGGTGACAGGTTATCGAAAGGGAGGAAATATGATAACTTACTACTTAGTGAAGTGGAAAGGGGTGGCTGAATCAGAGGCAAGTTGGGAGAAAGCATCAACATTATGGCAGTTTGAGAAAGAGGTGAAGGCATTTGAAGATACCCTCCCGACGAGGACGAGGACGTCGGCTTCTTCTGGTGGGGGTGGTTTGTTAGGAGCTTTACTAGTTGCTGATGATGGCATGAGGAAGTGGAGTGCTTGGACAACATCAGGCCAGTCACATGGCTCAATGTTTTCTCAAGACACCAATGGCTCCTCATGCCTATCCAATGAAGCTCCCAAATGCTCTTTGAGGGGGACAAGCCCAGCCCCCTTGCTGGGATCAGTTTGATGAGCATGATGAGGGGCAGCATGTGGAGGCACCTTGCTCCACATGATGCCCCAAGGCCATGGCAGAGGAGGGCCATGGTGGGCAGCAACGGTTTGTTGATGATGGGCAGCAGCAGGTGGTGCTGACCCTACGTGGTAGTGCATGGCATGATGGCTTGGCTATGGGTTGCTTCGTATGTGGGCTTGGTGGCTTGTGTGCAAGGCAGTGCTGGGCTGCTGATGTTAATGATATGCTGTGCAAGGCATTGGGCTGGTTGGTGCTGGCTGAATGTATGGATTGATGTGTGTGGGCTGATGGCAGTTACTTAGTGTGCTGCTGATGGACATGATATGTTGTGGGCTGTGATGCTGATAGGAAAGGCTTGGATAGAGGGCCAAGGCTTCTAAAACGTGATGGGCATCACGTGTGGGCTGCTGGAACATGGGCAGAAGACCCATGTTGAGATGCTGAGTGTTGGGCTGGCATGTGCTATGTGTGCAGCAGCAGTTGGTGGCAGTTACCAACGTTTCCTAGCATTGTGGGTGCTTCAGATATGCAGTGCAAAGGCTGGAAACGTGTAAGGCAGCAGCAATGAAGGTGTCCTAAGTCAGACTACATGTGGCAGCAAGTCCAGGAAAAGGGGCAGTTACTTGGTAGTAACTGCCAAGGCAGTTTATTCTGTATATTATCCTAGGCTGTTGGGGTTGTCAACAGCAAGAGAGTGTATTGTTTTGCTTTGAGAAATTCGTGTGGATTCTCAGCTTCCTTTGTACTTGATATTAAGTGATGAAGGTTGGGGTTGGTGCCCTGTAAATACTGTGTGTGCTGTGTGTGTGTGCTTTCTCTTGATAATTCTGTTCATAGTGTTCCTACAGTGCGTGTGTGTGGTGTGTTGGCTGAGACTAAGTCAGTGGGCTTAGTGCCATCATAGGCAGCAAATTGAAAGAAAAATTTGACCCTGTGACACACGGTGAACCTTAGCTTCGGGTAAAGAATTTACTTAAAAAGAAGTGGGGACTGAACTCGTTAGTCTTTACCTGCATCCACTTTTGCTTCCCTAAATAATCTCTACAATTAAAAACCATGATCTTTGCCGCATGGAAATATTTACTTTTTCATGAGCCCCAGTATTTCACTATCCACCCAAATTAGTCACTGAAAAATGGAAACTCAGTTACACTCGTATTCAATAATTGTAGTTATTCAGCTTTAAATTTCATAAAATCTCGTCCGGGATTAATTTGCAATATCCTTCATCATCCAAAAATCAGTGTATTAAATTAGGGGTAGATATTGCCAAATTAAGATGTTGATTGTAGAATTTTGTGGTTTAGAGTGTACGTTGCAAATGCATTTATAATTTAGGAAAGATAAGTATACACTATTTATTATTTTACATACTAATTTGGATGGCAGATTGGACATTCTAAATTATAAATTACTCTCAAATTAGTTGCAAAGGCCTCCACCACTTCCTTCTGCGCATCTATGTAGAAAATCCTCCCTTTATACCAAGAAGGAGACCCTTCATCCATAACTTCTATTGGGAGTAGGTTTTCAGATCCGGACAGTTCATTGAACTGTAAAAAAAAAGAGATTCAAAATTTTTGAGGTAGAACTGAAATCGAACCGTGATGACGTCATAATTAATTTAATAATTATTTAAAATATAAATTAATATATTAAATTAATATAAGTAGAAAAATGAACTAAAACCGTCTGAATAAAATTAAAGATCTAATTTTCAAATGTCTTTTTTATATCACAACTTTCATAAACCAAATAAAAAATATAAAATCTTAAACAAACACAAATATTATTTGATAAAACTCAATATTTTAATTTTTTTTAATTTTTTTATAAGAGTTTATGTTTAAATTATCTCAAGTTATACTCAAGCCCGTTAGACCATCCAATCAATTGTTTTATGCCAAAGCCCATTTGAACATTTAACTCTTTATGAAAATTTTAAAATAAACAAAAGCCAGAGAAGTGGCCGGATAAAGACTTAAAGCTTTACAAAATTGATTAAATAAGGAGTCCAACGAAATTTTAAAAAGAGCGGTTGACAGAAAGCAAGCTGTCAATCATCTTCAAAGCCTATTCAAGCCTAGCCTACATACTTGACTATATTTATGGTATGTGGTTGTAAAGAATTGATGGATGCATTGTTTTAAAGTGAAGAAACACTTGTACTCTAGCAAACCAGCTAACAATCTTATCACTATTATCAAAAAAAAAAAAAAAAAAAACAATCTTATCACTACAGTAAAATTCAGCCCAAACTTATCTCAGTTTTCAATAATATTACGTTGGGGAGGGACAATGAGTCAGAAACTTTAAAACTCATTTTTGTCATTTCCAAGGTTTTGTCATGTCACACGTGCTAGGCCCACCAAACTAAAAGGCAAAAATAATGTTGAAAGAAGTCATTTACTTAAACTGAAGGCAGAAGACCAAGAAGAACGAAAGAAGAATGAAGAAACAAAGAAGAAGAAGCAGCTGCGTCTTCTGCGATGGGTTAGGTGTTTTTTTTTTTTTTTTTTTAAAGAGTTTGGCTTGAGCCGTAAGACCCGTTCTCTGTTTTCTTTTTCTCTCTCGCAATTTGTTTTTGTATTTTTTATATTCAAATTCTTTATGGACTGAGATTAGTTTTCCGGGCAAGCTTCCTTCCTCAACTCTGTTTTCTAGTTATCCAGACTACGCTGATGTGTTGAACCAATCCAGATAACTTCAAACTGATCCAGATAGATTTTGTAACAAACTTGATATTTATAAAATCTATTAGGAAAGTTAGTAACAGATTGTTATTAGGGTTAGACCCACGTGATCAATTGTAGAACTCTATAAAAAGAGTCTTAATGTACATTTTATCATTATGCTTGGAATGCAAATAAATCTAGAGAATTTATCTCTCTCTCTCTCTCTGTTGAGATTTGAGGTTTTCTTCCAAGCTTTCATTTTTCTTTCTTGTAACTCGCATTATGTGTGGCTATAATTCTACATACACTAAGATTTGTGTATTCTTTACTTAGCTATTGTATTTTAATATTTTAGGTTGTACTTTTTATTTTAACTTAAACCATAGTTTTGTAGGATTCTCAAAAAAAAAAAAAAAAAAAAAAAACACTTAAACCAAAATAATTTCATGTAATTTTTTTTGTTAGCACTTCTAAAAGTTTCTTTTTTCAAAATAATAATAATACAGTTTCAATCCTAACGGACCATAAGGTGGTTAACGGACCATAAGGTGGTTTAAATCATAGGTATTTATACAATAAAATAATTATAGTGGGTCTATGATTGATTTTTTCTATATATTTCATGTAATATTGGACTCTTCATTTTTTTTTTCAATAATTAATTAGTTTGTCACAAAAATTTAAATATTAAATTGGACATGTGGAGCAAAATTAGACCTCAATTAAAATCTATCTTAATTCTTAGATTTTCAAACAATTAAAATATAAAATGAAATAAAAACAAGATTAAAATTTTTTTTTTGAGAAAAAAAAAAAACAAAAAAAAACAAGACTCCATTATAACTCCATTATTAAGATAGTAAAGAAGTCATATTTTTCTTTTACACTTCAATGGTGTAGCGCCATTAGGGCCACCATGGTCCTCCCAAAGTTTTTTTAAAATCTTTTGCATACATTATTACATTAATTAAAAAGAATATTATACATATGAAGTGGCAAAATAGCTAGTTTTCAAAAATATCAACCAAATCAGAAGATTCTGATATCCAGTTCAGCACTATTATATGTATGGAGTATAGAATAAGATTCTGATCATTTCTTCATGATCATGTGGCCTGAAAGCATTTCGCTGGAGTGAAAAGAGCAACAGAACCTCGGTCGGGATTTGAGAATTTACAGTAAATCACCCTCAGCTTGCTTTCTGCAGCAGCAGCCATGTGACAGTCAACCAGTAGCTTAGCACAATTCCTGTGACAAAGAAATCCGACTCAAATTAGTACCTTTTTTTGGCAGAATAAATTAGTACATCAAGTGAAGCTCACCAAACAAGAAATCAGGAGGATATTGTGGAACAAAAAGACATTACATTAACTGTTCTTCAGAGTAGCCTGTATGATGCTTTAAGGTTTCACTCCAAAAGGGGCTCTTAGCAAGGGTACATTGGGCAGCATAGACAGCTGCAGCCGCGATCATGGATGGACAATACAAAATTATCGTTGGATAATGCATAAGAGTGTAAGACCAATCTCAGCTAGAAAGAATACCATATTCTCCATCTACATAACCAGGCCAGGTAAAAAAAAAAAAACAGAAAAGAAGGCAATTAATTTATGCTGACTCTTTTCAAAAGAAGGGGAAAGTGGTTCTGTTTGTAAAATACAATAAACATATTACCTCTTTATCTTGTGAAACAGAAGCTTTGATAAATCGAACGAGAAAAACATATGGCGTAGGAACTGTTAAGTACCACTCCAACTTCCCCAAAATTGCTTTCTCCATGACAAGTATCTGCTCTCATGTATAAGCATAGTCTGACAGGCAGATAAAGTCATTAACCTGCACATTCCATACCCCACATCAGGTCCAAAATCAGATTTGAAGTAAAGCAAAATCAGATTGAACGAAGCCTTCATCCCAATTAATTGGGGTCAGCAAACAGCTACAAGAAAATAACTTAAACAAATTTTCAACAGTGATTACAAGCGAGAGAGAACACTACCTGTGGAGCCCATATTTCTTCGTACTTGCAGGCTATAAGCATTGAGGAAATGCCAACTAACTGAAGTTCTCTCCTTGAAACAAATGTCCGAGAAAGATATCTATCAACTATATTTATGATAAGGTAGAGGGTTTCAGGCATCAATTCAAATTTTCTATGAACTTCAGTTAACCAGTCTATCAGAATTGATCTCATCCTTGCATTAATTTCAGGCTGTGAGTCCATATAATTGCGAACATGACTCTCTCCCTGCATCACAAATTACCATTCATTAGAGAAACATAAAGAAAGAAAAATAATTAAGATCGACGTAGAGATTAGAGTGAAAGTACTTCTTCTAGCTTGTAGAACTGATAAATATCATCAATGTATTCAACTACTGCTAATTCATCATTCACATCTGCGGCATCAATGTTCACAATCTGTGGCTTTGGCTTGACAGTAACACCACAAGAAGCCTGCGGAAAGAAGCCAAATTTAACGCACAACCAAGAAATCAAAGAAGAATCTTTTAAAGAATGTTCAAAAACACACACCATGCTTCGAGCAGTGAGGATCGATGTGAGAGTTTTCACTTCCTTCCTTGAGGACCCTTCTCTGGACCTTCTTCCACTAACACTTATCTTTTCTCCTTCAGAAGTTGTCGTGGTTGCAGTCTTGGATTCATCAGAATTCGGCTTGTCATCTACCCTCTTTTGAGTTTCTGCAACCTTCTTTACAATAACACGCCTTCTGTTAATGGCTACTCTATTATCTAAAGCTGGCACAACTGGGTTCTGCATATCAATAAAGTTCATTGCATTGTGAATTAGTCATATCAGAAAAGTTCATTGCATTGAATTGGTCATTTGTATAATTCCCAATAGTAGTATTATTTCATAGACAAAGAGGTAAAGACAATTATTAAACACTACACGACTACAGTTCTCTACCTTGTTTATCTGTACTGCCCCTTGTTCTTTTGCTAACAGTTGTGCACGGAAGCTCCTGCAAGACAAAATTCAGTCAGCAATTAGCATTCAATATTAGAA